>NW_027210605.1:4807500-4865000 GCF_029030835.1 Brachyistius frenatus | reverse complement strand
AAAGAGCAAAAACTCAGACATCAGCCCCCTGTTTATCTGCCTGGGCTCTCCTCTGCAGATTTAACGGGTCACAAAGCGAGCAGCAGCTTCTCCCTCCGGAGCAGACGTCGCATTTACGCTGTTTCTGAAGCAATTACTGGATCGATTAAAAAAAAAACAATTACAAAACGTTTGTACTCATAAACCTCCATATTCTCATAGAAATGCAATGTATGTCTTTCTGTAATTTTCACACTTAGCAAAGTCATCCGGCGGGCCGAGCCGGACCCCCTGGCGGGCCGGATCCGACCCGCGGGCCGTATGTTTGACACCCCTGCTCTAGAATAATGCTTAGTGTGGTTAAAGATGATGTGAAATTACTGTAGAAAGAGCGGGGGAAAAAACACTACTGAATTTTTCCAAAGGTAACTTCATAATGCTTTGAGCACCATAAACGATTTCATATTAGTGCTGGAGGTTAAATCTCAGAGACAATTTCTTTGTTGCTGTCTTTGTAGCCCAGTAACAAATTCAATCTCCAACTCGCCTGCTAAGTATTAAAAGCAGCGGATTTATGACTGAATGATGTCAGGTCTATATGGTTTATATCTGCGCTTGTTGGTTTAGTATCATGTTCACCATGAGTTGTTATTTTCAGGTCATTTGCCTCTTTTTATCTCCTCCGTAGGTCGAATGCGATGGTATCATAAGAAAAGTAAATAAAGTGAATTCAAAACACCTCCAGGAAGAGCAGGATTCAACTCTTTCCTTCAAGGAAATGGGGTGAAATTGGTCATCGAGCAAAAGCCTTGACATTGTGACCTCTGTGCTCTCCTCTTTTACTTATATTGTGGACATGGTAACACATCCTTCTGAACTATGTGGGGGTCCTGTACATGCACACACTCAAACACACACCATGGCCGTGCTAACCACTTTATCCACGCCCCCTTGTCCTTCCACTCTGCTGACCAAGTCCCCGAGTTCTCTCATGCTTTTCCGAACTCTGCCATAAAAGGAAGGCCGGGATTAGGAGGGATTATGCCATAGCATCCCTATAGGGATTTACCAGGCCTCAGAATGGGCGGGGGTGTCTAGGCAACAGTAGCTGTGACAGTAGTTATGGCGTTTGCTTGGGTGGTGGGCGAAAGAGGGGATGTTAAAAAGCTACGAACCGCCAGAAAAAGATGACAATTATACAGGAAATAGGAGATGCGTGCAACAAAAGTGAAAGGAAAAGACATCTAGTGCTATTTTGGGCTCTAGAGATACATTACTTTTCTTCGAGTCAGAGACTTTCCCAAACTTTTCTTTTCTTCCAAAGGAGAATGTGGGAAAATCTGTCTGAGGGATGTAAGTGTGTAGTTCCCAAGCTCCAATCCAGAACATGTGTTTGTTGCTCAACATCAGCATGTTTCACAATAATGAACTGGCCTGTGGTCAAACTAAACATATCCATGGAGCCCAATAGGATCAAGCAGCAACTGATAGCAGTGTATTTAGACATTAACACCAGTGTATGTGTGTCATTGTATAAGGATATGTGAGTAAGTGTGTGCAGACAGACAGAAGGATACATGGACAGAAAAAGAGAGCGGCGAAAAGCAAAGCAAATATTTTCTTTAGCAACAGTGAAAGTCGCTGGGGATGAACCGACAACTATGAGAAATCTCTCCCATTCAGAGTTTGTGCTCGGTTTGGTCTTGAAGTAAACGATGTAGTGTATTGTAGTGTATTAAGAGAGTCAATGGTGAAACCGTGTGGTTTAAACAGCCTCAGCAAACACAGGAGAATAAAAAAGGTACACGAGGACGTTGTTCTCACCGAAACAGGAGGTGTCAGGGGGTTTCTAGGGCTGCAAATCCCTCTGGAGCCCCATATGTTACTCTGTTAAATCTTTTAATGTGTGTGTATCTGTGTGTGTATACCGCTACATGTGCGTATGAGTACATGTGCGGGTGGATATGTTTTTGTGCCACTTTAGCAGACAAACAGATTAATGTCATTATTGTTTGTCAGCAGCCTCCTGCTGTTACAGCTAGAGCCAGTTACATCATCCCTGAGAGAAATAATCGGGCAGATAAACAATACATTTAAATGCAAATTCAGCAACTAAATATGAACTAAATGTAATTACGTGGGGTAAAGTGTTGCTTTCATGCTTTTTCAGCTCCAAATGAAACTGAAAAGCCCCTTGAACTGCACACAGAATACATTACAGAGTTACAAAGAAATCTCCATATGACTCTGTTTATATATGCTCATTAGATAATGCTGAATGGCTCGGATTATTTAATAAATGGTGTTATTGTGTTTCTGTCTGTGTGTGTTCTCCATGGGTGTTCTCGAGTGTTTTGCCCACACGTGCTGGAACAAAGAACGAGTGGCACTTCTCCACTCAGTCAAGTTCCCTCCATAATGACAGGAATAGTAATTGATTACACGGCACACTGAGCAGACAGAGCCAGAGGAGCACCGCACAGAGGCAGAGAGGCCCAGAGAGGAGCAGGTAGTGGAGTACAGAACAACACATGCCCCGTCACCCTCCTGAACCACACCTCAATCTGCCTCTCATCAACTTTTCATGTGAATCGCGCCGTCTCTGACACACAATGCCACAGTCAGAAAGAGAGACATGATGTGTAACATGGATTTTAAGCAATAAAAGTATCCAACTGCTCATTTTTAATTTAATTCAGACATCCCCATATTTTAAACTGAATTAAAAAAAATTTGTTATGTGACATGTAACATAAGACAGATTCAGATGTGGGAAGGAGAATTCATTAAACAAAAGTGTTAGGTCCTGTATGTGTGTGTGTGTGTGTGTGTGTGTGTGTGTGTGTGTGTGTGTGTGTGTGTGTGTGTGTGTGTGTGTGTGTGTGTGTGTGTGTGTGTGTGTGTGTGTATGTGGTTCTCATTTTTGGCCAGTAGATGGAGTCAGTGTACAGCATGACTGCGCTTTTGACCTAGAGAAAAAAGGACTCTGCTGTGACCCCCAAACACACCCACATACTCAACACAGCATGTATAGAAACATGGTCTTCATTAACTACCAGTTACACACTCCTGTACCTCTGGAGATAAGGTTTACAGGAAATGACAAGGTCTGTTGAGTTACACCTAATTAAAAGTCCTTGACCATCGAAGTGGTCAGCTAGCCGTCAGATAAGGACCAGGTAATGATCCCCTAAATAAGGCCAAACATTTAGATGCAGGCATGAGGCTGAAATAGCTACTAATGGCATCAAAGACTACTGCAGGCATCATTTGTTTTCCAAACATATCACTTCCCTATGATCACATTTCTGTTCCTATTTCACTTCCTCGTCCTGTGTTGGACTGACTGTAAGAGAAACCAGCTCGCTAATGTTTTTCTAGAAAACACTAAACACTTAAACCAGCAGACTCTACAACGCTTCAGGGGGCCTAGGAGTGTATGTTTGTCCTGCTCCACGACCAATGTTTTCATAATTCAGGCGTCTAGTGCAGTGAACCAACTTATCTCGCAGTGTAACCATGGAGACTGTGCGTTTACTAATGGGAGGTCGCTGAGCTCTTCCGTCCAGAAGCAAAAGCGTCAGCACCCGGCGGGCCAGAAAACAAGCCACACACTCACCCAATCGTTGACACGTGTGGACATGCCAGGCGAGCCTATTATCACCACTCCGACGACAACAATGGCAATCAATACGGTCTATCAACGATGTATGAGGTTCAGACACCTGCTGTATGCAGACTTTATGCTTGACTCAGGGTGGATCATTTCAGAATCTGACACAAAGAACTATTACTCTGTTTCGCAGTACAATATCTTTGCCTTTGGGTATTTCAAGACACTTCCAGTCTCCTATTTTCAAATACTTAACACATATACAAAGAAAAACAAGTGTTGATCTCAAGAAAAAAAGCTCTTGAGAAAGCAGAGAACTGACAAATACGATTGTGCTTTGTGGCATTAGTGCTTCTCTAGACACCGTAGTACTTGCTTGTCTTTATTATGAAAATGCGACTTTATTATATATGTCTTTCAACGGCATCTAACCTTTTGGGAAGAGGACGAATGTGCAGGCTGTGACAGAAATTAGATGAAAGGCAATATCGATGCAGCAGCGATTACCACTTACTCCAAGAAAATATTTAATCTGCTGCCCACTGTCATTTAAAGATTAACTGATTAACTGACAGCATAAACAACCATGAAACACGTGAAAAAAAAATTGGATTTATCAACATAAATGGACAGGACGGTCAAAGGTTGGGCAACAATATGAAGTGTGCCGAGGAGGGACTTATTTTCTGATGCTCTGCTAGAAGGTGACCTGCAGTATGGCAACACGGCAAGTGGCATTTTTAGTTTGCTCGGTAAAAAAGAGTGCAGGCAGCTTAAAACGGATTGATTAAAGAAACGAGACTTAACTGTATACTGTATACCAAATGGGCCATAAAACCAAAACAAAGAATAAAAGGAGCCTTAAAAAGGTCTGTCATGCTGCAGATTCAATTCAAAAACAATAACTCATGCAGAAGTTCTTCTAACCATTACTTCTGTTAGGGTATAACTCCGCAACCTACACGGGGCCACTCCCTAAAGTACACACACTATGAGGGGAATGACCTCCTCATGATCCCCCTTCTCACTGTTTCCTGGTGAGAATGACGTGTGCGTGAGTGAGAGTGTGGGGGGATACTGGGAGGGTTCTGGTTCCAGATGTAAGTGAAACTCATCAGACAAGCAGAGGCCCCGTCTAGAAAAGCAAAGGAAACCGAGAACTGACATATGGGCTCATGACTCGCGGTGTGTGTGTGTGAGTATAAAGGGTCAACGTTCGGCCAGATCCCGGTATAGTCACGGTAAACTTGCCTTTGAATGTGAGAATGAGTCATGCTTTGTACATATTGGTAAAGTGAGTCACAGTGCGGCTGGTACCGAGTCAAATGCTGCTCATCTATAAATGTTTATTGTCAAATTTGTATATTTTATAACAGCGTTTACATCTCCATTTCAGTTCCCTTTATCAGAACAAAGAGATGAGCGATAAATAACTAAAACAAAGAACGCATGTGCTTGTGATGCATAATGTAGAAGCGGAAATCCCATGAATTAAATATGCTGGGATGAGATATGGCAATGTACTGTGACCTCTGTATGACGGAGGTCATGTCTGTATGCATAATGTCTAAGGATATGAAATAAATAATGAGATAAGGGAGAGAAATTCAGCATGGGGGTACTCGGGGAGGAGGCAACAGCAGCACTGTTCTGCCCTCTAGTGGTAAAGACATATTAGGTGTGTAGTTGAAGCTGCAGCCGATAAATTCACTGTCAACCAGATAGCTGTGAGGGTAGTACTTACAGCACAATACAGCGCCACACC
Source organism: Brachyistius frenatus (assembly GCF_029030835.1). Classification (NCBI taxonomy): domain Eukaryota; kingdom Metazoa; phylum Chordata; class Actinopteri; family Embiotocidae; genus Brachyistius; species Brachyistius frenatus. The sequence goes on along the minus strand of NW_027210605.1, from coordinate 4,859,643 downwards.
CCACACACTTAAAATAACAATACTGTTGATTCAACTAAAGTTGAAATTATAACTTGATTCATTTGTCAACAGAAAATGTTGATATTAATTTGGGGATTTTGAAAACGTTAAACTGCCAAATATTTTCTAGTTCCGGTATCTCTAATGTGTGGATTTGTTGTTTGTTTTAAAATCACGCTGAACAGAGTATCTTTTGTTTTGGTTGTGGGAAAAAACTAAAAAAAGTGGTGATCGAGGCATTGGGAATTTGTGAGCGGCATTTTTGACATTTTAAAGACTAAGAAATGAGTTATATATGATAAAATTCTACAGATTAATCAGCTATAAAATTAATTATTAGTTACAGCCCTAGAATCAAAACATTTCGAACTAAACTAAAATCTAGATTAAACATGTTAGTTATATTCCATGTGTCTACACTATTTCAGCCCAGGTAGTGAAGCTTTAAAGATTATGAACACATCATGATTTAACACGTGTTACATTGTCTTAATTAATTAATTCAGTGTTTAACCTTGTGCAAAAAGAGCAGATTAAAACGACTGTGTTTTCCTTTTGTCTGTGTCTGTCTACAAGCTTGTGAGTCTGTTTTGCCGTTCTCTCTGTCATCTCTCTTTCTTAATCTTTTTCCTTTAGTCTGCCAAAAACTCTCGCCTTCTCGCACAAAGTCTTATATAAACCTGTACAGCCACTAATTGGAGGCCATGACCAGATACACAATAACTCAACAGGGACTTGCACTGTGTTGCAATTGATTTCCTGGTGACTGGGGGTGCATTTTTGTGGTTACCATGGAAATGTCAAGCTGTGGCCAGCACAGGGCTTTTTTAAGTTTGGTTGGATGAGCTCTGCAGCTCACATGCACACTGCCAGAGTCATAGTTTACAATGAGATAATGTGTTTTTGTTCACTGTGCTTGGGGTTGTGAAGTGAAACTTGATGCTGTGACTCCAACTAAGTTAAAATTGTTGTGACACATCTCTTCATATTGGGGCAAGTTCTCCAAAACTAGCCCAGAAAGTCCAGAGAATGCAACTTCATCATTCATTAGTAGTCCCTAGAAACTTTAATTCTTTGTTTGGTTTGTTTACTGATGCGAATCTTGTAATTCTTCAGGACTGGTTATCATGTCACAAGGTAATGTTAAATAACATTGGAAACACAAACAGCAGCTCGCTCTTATGACGTGTTACTCTTATTCAACTGCCACAGAAAAACAAATTATGTTCACAAAGGCACAATTCACAATCTCTTCAGGTCATTATATTATTGTCACCAACAACACAGACAGAAATTCAAACATGTTCACATTAACATGACTGGGATTATTTCACTCTAGTCCATTATTTAGCAGATAACAAATAGAGGTTACAGACATCATCCTATAAACTGCTCAGTCTTCGCAAACACAGACACCGAGACACCAACCAGATGAACATAGTTCCAAAACGTAGACCACCTGGGTTACAATCACGACACAACACAAACATCGTGATGACGTTTTCTGAAGTTGAAATAGTTTGTGTTTTGTTTCCTGATGTGATTTCTACATTAAATCTTTTGAGCCAACCAATCCATGGCTACTTTAGAAATAAAGTCATTCCGACCTTGACAGCTCTGACTGATCTCTCATTGGCTGGACAGATTGAGTTTCCAGTTTTCCAAAGACATCTGCTAGCTCTGCCAGCAGGGTCTGGTGAGCCAACGTTGCGAGGGGTCCTCCACATGGAAGGCTGCTGGCAAAGCCAGCAGGCTCACAGTTTAACGCCAGGATGATCTCTGCGAGGGGGCTCGAGAATGGCGACATCATTCCCGAACTGTGCTAGAGGGCTACTTTCTGACTATAGCAGAGCCAGATGCACGAGGAAAGCTACAGTTGACAGTGTTGAGGCAGACATCTAGCCTTTGCTGTGTGAATAAACTCCAAACTACAGGCCTGACTGCAGCTGCGGGGTTATAACTGTTGGCAGGTGCCCGGATTCCCCTCACAAGCAATGTTAAGACCATCAATGATACACAAGTATCTCGTTTTCTACACCCCGGTCAGGTTAATGAAGCAGAGCTAAATACGTGCTTTTCAAATAAAAGAAAATAAACAACTCACCCATTACCGAGATCATCAATATCGTCATCATCTTCATCGTCGTCATTTGGGCTCTTCCCGCCGAGGTCGCTGTCGCTGAGGTAATCTACCTTCAGGAGAGAAGAATCTGAGGCGTCCAGCGCTTCGATGAGGTGGATTCGAGAGGCGTGGCTGATCCGGAGGGGAACCTCTGACTGGGCATTTCCTGTGGACGGAGCATCACCAGCCTGCAGACGGGGGCTAGCCTGACCCTGGCGCCAGGACAGTGGTGAGGAGCGATTTGACAGACTGGAGATTGAGAAGGCAGCTGCTTCATCGCTGTCGTAACACATGGTCCCCTCCACACAACTACGTAATGAAAACAAACACTGTTTTTAAATGGTAAAAATAATAAAAATTAAAAAGAATGTGAACATCACTGAAAAAGCTGAGAAGTTTGGATACAATGTTAACAGACAGTAAGTTAAAGTCTGTCTTTCAGTTCTTCTTCTTTTTTTTTTGAAAAGCTTCCACCATCCAATCATCTCTCCTCCTTTCCCAACATATAACCTCTTCTCTCATTGTAAAAAGCCTTAAACTGGTTTTCAAAGGGCTCAGGGATTAGTTGGGATGTGTATGTGTGTGCCTTTGTATATTTGTACACATGCAAGTAATATGTGTGTACGCTTCGTTTTAATGTTATTTTTCCGTCAGCAAACATGCCTTTATGTTCCTCTGCGCTCCACGTTAATTTTAAAACTGTGTAGCACTGTCACTTCATGCCGTTCACATTTGTGAGCTTACAAATATGAGCACCACAATCACATGTATTCCCTGTGCCAAAGCAGCGCAGCACATCACTACTCAGAGCCCGATGATGAGAATTAGCATATTAAAAGTTACTCGCTCGCAAACTGACAGCACATGCATTTGCCTGCTACATAAAAATGTGTCTTGTCTGCAGAATACGGAGTCATCTTTACAAAAACAGCCAATAAAGACAGTTTTGAATGAAGCGAGAAACTTCTAGCGTAAAATAGGCAGAAAGGAAGTAGAGGGAGGCTGACAGAAAAGATGCTACCACCTTGTTAAAAGGGATTTTCACAGGCTTTCTGCCTGTTATGTATGTACAGTGTACATACAAAATGTAAATGTGTAAATACAAATATGTGCAGACAGAACAACTTGCTAGCTCATCAATCCATTTGTTAAATTCATGCAAATCTCACCCTTTTAAACACGTTATTTTCACAGGATATATGACATCTTGTTTGCACATTAAACTTCCACAGACAGGCTGTAGGCCTTCAAGCAAAATATGTCTTCAGGGATAGCAGGGAGTGATTCAAGGTTATTACAGTAAGATAAAAGTATGAATGGCAAAGGAAACGTATTCCAGCAGGGAACCATCTGCTGATTTGCTCTTCGTGTAGGGCGCTCCCACTGAGGGACACAGATAGGATAAATAGCAGGAGACGCAGGGACAGGCAGACGGAAGGGAAAGCGCTCAAGGACAAAATCTAAAGACACGCCGAACACGACCAGAGCCAGACCAGGAAGCAGAGGAAGGAAGAGGACACACGCACAAGCTCACGTACAATTAATCAGAGCACCACCGCATGTCTTGTTGTGCGTATGAATGCGAGTCGTGACTGTGCATTGGCAGGGTCGGCTTTGAAGTCAGCTTTGAGCTAATCCGGCTTCAGTTCCGTATTAACCAATGCAAACGAAGCGCCGAGCAGGCAAAAAAATAACAAACTAACACTGCACGTCTATCAGGAATTCTGATATTGATCTGAGAGCCGGCAGTTATCCACCACACTGTTAGCAGTGTCAACAAGAATCTGCCCATTTTAACTGACACTCTTTTTTTCCACCAGCTACTCCTGGCTGGTGTTTTTTGTATTTCCAAGGTTTTCTTTTTGTTCTTTATCAATGCAGCCTTGTTTGTGTGTGTGTGTGTGTGTGTGTGTGTGTGTGTGTGTGTGTGTGTGTGTGTGTGTGTGTGTGTGTGTGTGTGTGTGTGTGTGTGTGTGTGTGTGTGTGTTTCTGACCTGTGGCTGAGCTGCACCCCTCTGAGGCTTGTCATGGTTTCCTCCAGATTCTGTCGAAGGTCCAGCACATTTTGCACGGTCCTTTTCCTCTGAGACTCTGGGTCTGCAAGGGTGCAAACATACGCACACACACACACACACACACACACACACACACACACACACACACACACACACACACACACACACACACACACACACACACACACACACACACACACACACACACACACAGACATAGAAATGGTTATTTTTTTGTAATAAAATGAAATAAGATCAAACAAATAAATAAAATTAAAAAATATAAAATATTCAAAGATTTTCATATAAAATCTGTGTACAATTGAACAGTGGCTTCATGATAATAAATACATACCAAATATAAATTATGAAATAATGTTCATTTGAGTCTCCTCAGCTAAAACCAACTACATTGAATGGTAATAACATAATATTCAATCCCTGTACCTGGTGGCAAAATCTAGGATTAGACCTCATCATCACAACAAAGCCTGAAAAATAAAACTACATCAGGGGAACAAAATAATGAAAATAGAAAAGCCAGTGCAGTGGCAGTATGAAGGACAGTTGTTTTTCCAGATTGCAGTGGAGCAAAATAAATTAAATATGATGCAGACAGACAAAACAACAGGAGGAGACCTCTCAGCCCATACAGGTCTCACACTCAAATACAATTCATTCAGTGCATAGCAACACCACCTGTCTGTCTGCTTTATCTGCCGACATAGATGGATCCCAATTTTCTTCCTCTCCAACCACCCGCAGTCACTCTGCCCTGGTGCCCTTTTGCCCCGTGCTTACTCAGTGGCAGAATAAGCCAAAAGCCTTTCTCTCTTAAACCCAGCAGGGGACACATTGGCATTTGTTTCACCCCTTCCTAATATGCTGTAATCTGCTCAGATTGGGCCACGTCGATACATGCTGAGCCATCCAGCCGCACTACTGTTACATATGAGTGTGTGTGCATGTGTGTGTGTGCGTGTGTGTGTATGTGTGTGTGAGTGTCTAAACTGCTGCCACAGGGGGTTGGATGATTGGATGCTATCAAAGACAATAAGATTTCCTAAATCGTCTCAAAAAACTTGAGTTTACGCAACACTTGTCTGAAACCCTGGATATGCAGACATTCAGTATTTACACTTTGGAAAATTGGGCGTCAATTGACAGTTTTATTTCAAAATGTTTCAAACTGATCCTAATTTTGTTGTTACTATCAAACAATTTTCAAGTCTATTAGGTAATACTTAGATAGGCTTTATAGCTATAACATTTTGAGAAACAAAAAAATCCACAAACATATATAAACACATTTTTATTCAGGACACCTAAATTGCATTATATGACTTTCAACCATTCACTCCTCCAACTCTCTGCTGTGGATTTATGTGTGATGAAGGGATGGTAATAAAAGTGTTATGTTGGTAAGATATGGGACAGATTGTTCACCTCTGAGGTTCAGTTCAATAGGCCATTAGAGCTGGCCAGCTGACTCCCACATAAACCCAGCAAAAGGTTTACAATAACTGAGGGGCAGGGGCAGATTAAAATATAAATGGAGAGCTTTTACGACCACGGCCATGTTATAAAGTTGCTGTCTTCAAACAAAGATACGATATCTGGGAAATGCATTTCTATTCTTATATTCTCACCAGATCTTTTATAATGCATGGCTCAGTTGCTGATTTTCAACAGGATTTCTTTTGCCATATGTCAAAAAATTTGCATTAAAAATAGTCACAATACTTTGCAGTAAAAAAGGGTCGAGCTGTTGAAACTTACCACACACTCACACAAAAAGACAGACTATTCACAACCCACACTCCTATGAATAAGTCCAGCTGGCAAGTGAGGAGGTGAAGAGGGGGGAGTTCTAATGGGCGAGGAGGGCAAATCATGAACTGTCAGAGGTGTCAATCTCAACAACAGCTGCAGACTAAACACTGTTTTCACAAACACACTGTATGTGCATGGTGGGCGTGCACACACAGGCCCACTGAGAAACACTCACACCAGACCAGATTTATTGAGCTGGATTGATTTTTCCTAAAGAGAATGGCCACATAGACAATTTATTAGGCAGCCCTGGGGACAGGCAGCTCAATGGTGAGATGATGAAGTCATTGTGATGCATCCGCTGCAGCTCACACACTTAAATACACTGACACACTGCGAATATTTGATAACAAAAAAAAAAAAAAAATGACAAAAATAGAACTTCTTTGTTCTGTGGGAGATGCTTGTAATAAAGGTGCTAGTGCACATTGTGGAAATTCAAGCTCTGAAAAGCCACTTTTCAGCCATAAAATGTTCAAATTTGGTAATGTGGTCATACAAAGGTTTATAAAGAACAAAGAACACCTAATACAGGAAACACAATGTCTGACACACACTTGGGCACGCGCACACATGCAGGCTTTAATTGGCTGATTTTAATTACCCTAAACGGGAGCTTTGTTTAACATTGGCGTCAAATTGATTAGATACGGTCTGTGTCACTGTGTGTGTGTGTGCATACGTGTGTGTGTGTGTGTGTGTGTGTGTGTATGTGCATGTCTCTAAAAGACTTCCTGTCTCGCCTTTGCCCTGGCCCCGGTGGTCCCAGCTGGCATGGTGGGGGGTGGAGGGGAGAGGGGGGTTGCAGTGGAGGCGGTGGTGAGGGAATTAGGGATGCAAATATCCCTGTCAGTCCTGGCAGCTCCCCAGGGGTGCAGATGAATTACACTGATCTGGTTTAAACTGAGTGTGTGCGCGCGTGTGTGTGTGTGTGTGTGTGTGTGTGTGTGTGTGTGTGTGTGTGTGTGTGTGTGTGTGTGTGTGTGTGTGTGTGTGTGTGTGTGTGTGTGTGTGTGTGTGTGTGTGTGTGTGTGTGTGTGTGTAGAACTGTTAGTGTGTATGTGGGTATCTGTTGGGATACCTGCCTCTTTTAGATACACTCATGAGCACACTCCAGCTCTGAAGAGGCTGTGAAACCAGCTGAGGCACCTACTCGGACCCTTGAAATAAGAGTCAGCAAGTTAGAGTGAGAGTGTTGTTGTAAGTGCATGTACAGTATGTAATGCAAGTGGCACGGCAATCTCTGCACCCTAATAGGAGCCTAGTCTCAGTCAAAACAGATTAAAAAAAATTTTTTTTTTAAAACAGACAGACAGACACACTTCAAAGAGGCCAAAGAAAAGTTATATGTATGGTAACAACAAGAGTACAGATGGCAATACAACATATTACGTTTTTGTCCCTTGTTGAGTGTGGTCACGTCACAAGCCCATAAAAAAGAATTGCTGGCCTTTGAATTGGCAGCAATGTTAAGAAGCTTGTTGGTCGCAATCCTAAAAACAACAAAGCAAGACTGCAGTCTGGACTTTAAATGGGTTTTGTTGGGGACTATTTTCAGCCGCGGACTAATAGTCATTATGTCTATATTTTTAGCGGCAGCGCAGTATATGTAGGACTGACTCAAAATGAAATACGGTCTCTTTGTTCCAAATGAAGGACACTGACACTCTGTGCAACAGTGTGACTCATGTTTATGTTTTTTAAAGTTTTATGACAACAATGAAGAACAGCAGTAGGCTGAGTTATAAATACAGGGAACGCCTATTGTTGGAATAAATGCATTTCTGGTTTTTGGTCTTCTAACGACACTTTTTGACGGTAAGAAAGATCAAGAATATTACTGCCTTTATCCTATGAAACAAAAGGAAGTGGTAAGAATGCTGCATGATGTGGATATCTGATGGCTGAGAGAAAGAAACTGCTGTCCACTTGGTTTCCTCTCATGGTTCACTTGACGCTTCGCTCCATTAGAAACAAACAAACTCCCCAAAGATACACTAATGGCTCTGTCCTTGCAGGAGTAGTCTGCCATTTTGTGGGTATGTGTGTGTGGATTTATGTTTGCGCGGTTAACATCACGTCTTCCTTTGACAGTGCGGTTCTGTGTAGTGACTGTGAGTGTACGTTTATGCACCGTGTGTGTGTGTGTGTGTGTGTGTGTGTGTGTGTGTGTGTGTGTGTGTGTGTGTGTGTGTGTGTGTGTGTGTGTGTGTGTGTGTGTGTGCGTGTGTGTGTGCGCGCGCGTGTGTGCGTGCGTAAGTCTTCACTAGTGAGGGATTCAGTTTTGTGGAATATGAAGGAAGGTTTGAGTAATGGCCCCCGTTTCTATTCTTTCCTTCCTTCCCTCCGGAGTTCATCTGTCCCTGTCCCGTCCACGTGTGTGCACATATGTTAGTGTCACCATAAACGTCCTCGGGCTACAGTACCCTCATCACATGATAGATGGGTGGGGTTGAGCATCACTAGTACTACAGCATGAAATATCTGTACCTCCAGCAATGTGTGTACGTCTTTAAAGGAGTCTAACACAATCATTACAGCATTCCTGACAAGTGACATACGAGAATCACACAAACAGGATGCTAGTAAAACCTTTGTGTTATGGTTATGGTTTAAACATGAAAAGAAAGGACAAAGGTAGAGCATAGCCTAGATATGCACATGTAATAATAACTTGATAGGTTACTGCAATGGTTGATTATTTTGTTTGATGGGATCATTTTGTTGAATACTGTTATTTCCTGTATTCTCTCTTTTCCTCTGCTCTGACTCCACGCAGCCGAGCATCACAGCTGACCTTAAGACAGTTTGCAAAACAGGAAGCATTACAACACACAGCCGTTCCTGCACATCTGGACAGGGCGGACAAACACACTAAAGCACCTAAATGTCCGTCCACACACTTGCTCACACAGACATACAAGCACACACAGACACACGTGCACTGAGGTTCATCTGCTTCACCGGGATGTCGCAACAGGATATTAGAGCCCTTGAAGATTACATCTGATATGTGGCATGAATGGTTGATGAGCAAGTTTGGGCACAATATTGCAAATCTAAGCAGTCAAATGCAATAAATAATGCAGCAGTCTTCCCATGACAGAACGATTAGTGTGTCAGTGCACATGTGTGAGAAGATATTGAGGGATAGTCAGTGGTAGTTTGAGCAACCGACTGTGAAATCCATTTAAAATTGGAAATCCTTATGCGAAGTAGATTCCATAAGAGAGACAGAGAGGATGGCCAACACACGACAGGCTCAGAAACACAGTCCAACAAGTGTCCATATCCACGTCCACTCCCATATAATATTTTCATCGATGTGCAACAACTGGTACATCGTTAAAACTTTTAAACTTTAGTTTCCTACCCTTTCAGCCCAGATCTTTGCACTGCCAAAACCTGTCTCTCTAATTGTTGACCCAAACACGAACATTACACATAAACACACTTGGCATATCTCCTTAACCACAGCCCTATCTGCTTAAAAGTCACTGCGCTATCCGCTTAGAGGGGAAGATGAAGAAGCTTTCAGTGACTTGAGCGAAATTTACTTTCTCAGAAAATAAGGTCAGGACCTCACGGAGGTAACACTGAAAGAGCGTCTCACCTCTAGCCTTCCCGATTAGACTACGGAACACAAAGGGGGATGGGCATGTTTATATTCCTCTGTGCCGAGCTGCACTGGATGAAATTAAACGTGTCTGAGGTGCTTTGTGAGTGAAGAGATGAAGGGAGGCACAATCCAAAACACACATGCACACACATAACACATGGTATGCAGATGAGCAGGAGGAGAATCACAATCAACCGGTTTAATGGGCGGGTGTGTGTGTGTGTGTGTGTGTGTGTGTGTGTGTGTGTGTGTGTGTGTGTGTGTGTGTGTGTGTGTGTGTGTGTGTGTGTGTGTGTGTGTGTGTGTGTGTGTGTGTGTGTGTGTGTGTGTGTGTGTGTGTGTGTGTGTGTGTGTGTGTGTGGGTGTGTGTGTCATCTCAAAATATCAAATATCTAGAACTGTCAGCAGCATCTTGTGTGCTTCCTGCGTACACTCGGAAACTTTCAGCTTGAATCTAAATCAGAACAAATCTAAATACAGATGGTGTCACACACATTCAAGCACAGCCACTTACTTACACACAGACTGAATAAACCCAGCAATGAGCCAAGGCAGACCAGAATGTGTGGCAATGTTTGGGTGTATTTTTGTTTAAGAGTGTTGTTTCCTGCGGAACTGTATTTTACAATGTGCTTCAGCACAGCTGCAGCTCTACTCTCACATGTCAAACAGACAGTCTGCACTCTGTGTGCAGAGCCTGCACTGTTAATGAGGTGATGGGTGAAAGAGGCAAACTGATAACAGCAAGTACGTTAGAATTTCCACTGGATAGGTGTGAAACACTTGTCTTTTGGAAATCTGACTCTATAGATAGTATTTTATAGCCTGGTATTACCAGACTCAAATTCACTGCATGACTATATGGTTCTGGACACGCTCCATTGAGGATTTTCTTTTCAGTTATTGAATCGTATTGGACGTCAACCTCAGGTTAACTTTACAACTATTGGCGCAGCCTTTAACCAGTTGGCATTAACTGCCAACTGTCATCACAGTTTAGCATCCACCACTGGTCGCTGATTGGCCCGCCGTTCAGAGTGGTGGAGCCAAGTTAAGTATTTAATGCGATGTGTGCTGTATGTAACTTTGGATGACATTAGGGCTGAATTTAACAATAGTTTTTTTTTATTTAATTGATTAATCTGTTAATAGATTCCTTGATTTACAGATTGGTCAATAGAATTCTGGAAAAGCCAAAGATGGAGACTGATCAGCTGACTATTTGTTGCAATGTTAGCCGACATGAGTATGTGTAATTTATATTGCAATATGTGTTGATAATTTGCATCAAGATATTGTATATTGTTTTTGGAAGTTGCATAGGGAAACAGTAACCTCATATCTAGTGAATCCAAAACCAAACCCACTGTTCCTCAACTCTTAACTGCATGCTTATTCACAGAACATCTGGGTCTGCAAGCATTTTCTTCACTCTCCCACCCAATTTTCTTTTGTAGTTACAGCACAGCCGCTGGTTCGTGCTCAGACTTTACAAAATTCTGTTTTCAATTCAAGCCTTTCAACTTCCTTGTGTTGTTTTTGGGATGTGTAAGAGTGCAAGTGAAATACAAATTCTGATATGCTGTATCTCAGCATTATTGAATGATAAAAATTCCAATGCCAAACAAAGACTACTGATTTGTGATTAAAAACTTCAATACATATATATTTGAATAAATCCATACAAGGTGTGCCAAAGAAATGTCTCAGTTTGCTCTTCGTTGTTTGGTTCAGCTTCAGCCTATGCTTCTGATACTAAATGAACATTGTTCCTTATGTAAGTTAATCACAACACTGTCATGAGACCCAGATATATGTGTGAGCATGTGACTGATACTGCTTCCTTAAAGCCGCTCTGACATGCAGATATCAGCATCAATAACAATGGGACCTTTTGTCAGAGACCTTTCATAACAGGGGAACACAAAATGAACAGAAACAGACGAGGACAAAGTATTCCTCATCACAAGGTGGCCTGCGTAACTCTCCCTCTGTCTTCATCTCCCTCTTTCTCTCAAATGCACTCAGATATGAAAGTATATATTACATATCACCAAGTACAGAAAACATAATGACAGACTTAAAGACCCTTAAATCTAATGTTATATACATATACAGGATTTATTTTTAGTGGGAGGCATCATATTATTTCTTCATGTAATCTAAGCAAAACACTCCCTTGAATGTTTTACCCTGCAGCAATTTAAGGGGAACACATGAGACAGTCATTGTAAGTTAAGGGTGAGGGTAAGTACTCCAATTTCATCAGGGAGCACTTATATATTTCAAACATCATTACAAATATAACAAATACGGCCCTGCCACTGTCAACAGAATAGCTTAGAAATGATATAACCGAGACAGTATAATAACTTTGTTGTTTTTAAGTGATTGGGAGTGTGTATCTGGGTTGTTGTGTAAGAGCTGATGAGACAAAAACATAGAGTACTAATATGATTTAGGAGGAGGAAGACAGGAAGCAGACAGCACTAATGCAATGGATGCTGCATTAAGTCCTTAGAGACTGACCACAAAGCAATTTTGAACACACGCAAACACACAAAACACACAGCAAAGGGAGAAAAAAAATGCAAAATCATACATTCATCATACATTTGTGCAAACAGTTTTTTTTTTTATCTATGAACACTCCTGGTGACAAAATCCCTGTCACGCTAAAAAGATGTCCTCTGTCCTCCTCCTGAAACACTTGTACCAGAAATATCCTCTCTGCTGTCTGTGTGGTGACAGAACACTGCTACCCGTCAAGTCACATCAGAGTTATAAGAGAGGAAGAGGAACAGAGAGAGAGTGAGAGAGGGAGAGATTTGGAGGGATGCTTTATTCCTCACTTTCCTTGGGCATTTGTGTTTACTTGGCTTGTTACCGCCTCCTCGACGGGAGGATGTATGCCCTGAATCCTTCAGTTAGCAAAGCCCGGGGTGGAACCAGCCACTCTGACCGCACCCGCATCGCATTAGAGACTCAGCACTGCGGTCACAATGGCGGAACTGATAATGAAAAAATACCCGGTCACGGCCAAAAAGGATGAATACAGGAGAGCTATGGACAGGAGAGTGTATCAGTGACTGAGCGTGGCACACGCTGAATGTGCTAGTGCGAGCTTTAGACTCTGAGCTGCAGTGCTTTGACGTTTTTTTCCTGCAGCGCTGTGAACTTCTCTTGAAAAGGCTCGTGTGTGTGTGTGTGTGTGTGTGTGTGTGTGTGTGTGTGTGTGTGTGTGTGTGTGTGTGTGTGTGTGTGTGTGTGTGTGTGTGTGTGTGTGTGTGTGTGTTGTCTGTGTGTCTTCTTTTTCAGGCTTTGTTGATCCCTCTGTCGGGTTTATTGTTCTACAGACAGCTGATGAGGATACAAGAGGAACCATCAACCACACAAATATGCCCACACGCACAAAAGACAATGTCAAACTGAAATAACAAGAACACTGGTAGGCAAGGCTACGTTAATGAGCAACCATGGGTCACTTAGTCGCATTCAGTTCTCTTCTGCTGAGTCTTCATGGTCACTCTCAGTACATGTGACAATCAGCTCGGCCAAAACCACACAACATCTCCAATCTTCTAACCTAAATCTATATTCTCCACCTGATCCTTCATAAAGTAAAATTCCCCCAAATCTCTACCCAGACAGATGTCTTGAGGGTTTTAATCTTTAATTCATTTTAGTCTTTATAGCTGGCCTTTTCCAGGGTGATAGATCTGTGATTAGTGGAATGGGGGTTGAATCTTCTCATTATCTTTATGCGAGGTTTAATCCGGATGCTTGGTCGGTGTCTTAGACTTGATTCCCTCTAAACTGTGCCTCCCCATGCTGGGAAAGGCCACTGCTTTAGGGAGCTTACCCTCTCACACACACACCTCATTATGGGTGCTGGATCGGACAGGGAGGTGTCATTAGTGGCAGACATCTGAGGTTCAGCGCTTCGGATTACTCCTGCAGCCTATGCTGTATATGCTTTATTAAAGTGCCATTCGAGTCGACTCATTTTATTGATAAGAGTTCATCATTATGCACTTCTGTGTCTGACCATGGTTCTTATGCCGCTAACAAGATATCGTATAATACGTGCTGCATTTGGGAGAATTACTTCTGAGACAAGAAGACCAGTGGACACACAAGTCAAGTAATTCTCTAAAATCCAATTAACGTAAAGCTCTTCATCACTCAGTGGTTAAACATGTATGTCCGATTACAGAAAAACAGATGATAAAGACACTAATCCTAAATCACCTCACAAGATAAACATATAGGCCTAAACTTGAAGTATCCAGGATTGTTGTTTTTTTTCTATTTCTTTTCGTCAGTGACTGTGTGTGTAGGAGGGGAGTTATCTCTTTTTAGTGCACAGCGGATGGTCTTGGGTCAATGGCATTCTTCATTATCTTTGTCTATTACTGTAGGCTAATCTCAAAAAGGACAGTGTCACAGTACATGCTGCTCGATGTCACACAAGAAGACATGTACATCTCGTGCAATGGCACATATTTTACTCCCTGTAACTAACAGCGGACATGCGGCTTCCATAGCAACGGGCTGTGGCCAGATTTAAGTTGATGTATCATGATATAATACTATACAGTACAGAGATACATCACTTTCGTATCTTGAGGAAGCAGAGCAGGAGAAGGTAGGACTGCATATGGGAAGAGGAGGAGCGCATCGCTGGGCATGATCCATTGAACATCCATAATCTATCTTGCTATGACAGAGCATGCGGAGCAGAAACCAATTAGCTGAGCGTCCTATCGGAAATGGGGAAGTAGATACGATAAAAGACGAGCCCGCAGCTGCAAGCTACAGGGCAAATTACAATTAACCTCTCCCTAACACACACATATTCATGCACACATCCACATGAATATACACACAACTATCCTACACACCTGAAGTGGTTTCCGCGATAAACCTCTGGCAGGTTGTGGCAGTGGTCACTTGGGATGCAAGATAGATATTTAGGTCATCGGCCATTACCATTATTTTACTCCAATGCCTCTCTCCTTCTCTGTTTCTCTCTCATTTATCTCACTCTATGAATGAAGTCGTGCCCTTTTACTCGTCTACCATAAATCTCAATTCTTACCAGGTTCCTCCCTCTACTCTCTCTGTTTTTTCCATCCTCATCTCCCTCCTTCCTACCTGCCTGCCTAGCGTAGGTGTGGCCAGCAACATCACAACAAGGAACAAGGTCACACACAGACCCCCCCCCCCCACACACACACACACACACACAACACACACACACAAACACACACACAGAGGACTACAGGGGCAAGGTCATCCATGCTGTGATTTGGGGCTTTGTAGCAGGATGCGAGCTGGTGAAAAGAGAGAGACAGAGGAAATGCAGAGAGTGGAGAAAGATAGAGAGGTTTGATAATGGGCAGCAAATGATTTCCTCGCATCAAGAGAGATATAACGACCTACTGCACTGTTCTCCTCATCTCACTCACCCTCTGATGCTATCTGCTTCTACTGAGAGAGAGGGATAGAAAGAGAATGAGCAACAGAGAAACACGGACTCTCACACTCTCTGTGTGTGTGTGTGTGTGTGTGTGTGTGTGTGTGTGTGTGTGTGTGTGTGTGTGTGTGTGTGTGTGTGTGTGTGTGTGTGTGTGTGTGTGTGTGTGTGTGTGTGTGTGTGTGTGTGTGTGTGTGTGTGTGTGTGTGTGAATAATGGATGATAGGTGCGGATTCAAACCCTGGTTTGACCTATTAGTCACAAATTCAGTCATCATTCTTACAATACACCCACAGTCACTAAAACTCCGGATATACAATGTGTGCCAGCACATTTGCTCCTCGTGCACGTGTAAATGTGTTTGAGTGAAGGGTATAACGCTACCTGCCGATGCCACCACCCACTCAGACTCCCCACTCTCCTCCCCACTCTCCTCCCACACGTTGCCCCCGGTAACAGGGGGGAGGAGGCGGGGGTGGGGTTGGGGTGGATAGTGACCATCTGTCAGTGGCCCGGAGATCAATGGAACAAGTGGGGAGTAGGGAGGGAAGGGGTGAGGAGGGGGTGAGGGAGTGGTGCGAGGCTAAATATGTGGCCCACTGTGACCAGAGCCAGGCTCAATATGCAGCCGTTTTATTTACCGACTGAAAACACACTCCCCACGAGTCCCACTCACACGGCCTTTATTAACGAGTGGGTGATTTCTAGTGTGAGCCAGCACACATGCAGAAACATGCAGTTTAGACTCCGAACTATTGAATACAGTGATGCAGCAGTTGCTAAAAAGCATATGCTTATTGGAATTGCTATGTATTCTTAATTTTGAATGAATATGCCCCCCCGCCAGCAGGGTTGTTGAGGTACAGACAGAAAGAGAGGGATGGATGTATAATAAGAGAAGATATTTATCTGATGGGTGAATTTGGCTCACTGTGGCAGTGGGTCAGATGAGACTAGGACAGAACAAGACAGCGCCAGCTAATGAATGAACAACAAAACAATGTCAGCCCTCTGGAAATGCTTACTTCAGCTGTTCTGTAGTGCTTGTACACAAACACATGCGTATTTATTAGCAAATACATGCAAATCTTTTCTACACGTATAAACTAAAAATGTGTGACTGTTACTGTGATGTAAACAGGGGATTTTTTTTTTTTTTTACGACCTCAACAACGAGGCTGTCATTGTTATGTCGCGAAAAGCACTTAAAGAAACACACTGACATCATGGTCTGCAGCAATAGAGACTGAACTGATTTAAAATTCACTGTTGATACTAGTGCTACAGCTGGAGAGAAACATTTGGGTGTGTGGAGTGGAGTGGAGAGGAGAGGAGAGGAGAGGAGAGGAGAGGAGAGGAGAGGAGAGGAGAGGAGAGGAGAGGAGAGGTGTTCAGGTGGCACAGTCACAGACTTGAGTGTTTGTTTATGTTATTCAGTGTCCACTGAACTGATAACTGAACATGTTGGCAGCCAATCCGGAAGACCAAACTCTGGATTGAAAAAGCAGACTCACCCAACATTTGGCTGAAGAGCAGCTGTTCCAAGTCTCCTAGTACCGTCACCACCAACTCTGGATCCACCTTCAGAAAGCCTTTTTCATCTTCTCCCTCTGTCCCCTTCCTGTCTTTCTTTTCTTCTGTTGACACAGATCCGGATCTCACCTTCTCCCCAGGTTTCTTGCCATTAGTTCCAGTATTGCCAGCTCCATTGGAGTTAGCTTTAGTTGGGTGGTCAGCGGGATCTGTGTCTGAACTCTGGCCCGCCTCAGAGGCCTTGCTGATGGGCTTAACCTCAGCATAAGGTCCCCGTGGTTTACCAGGGGCAGGAATTCGACTTGGCTTGCCAATGTTTGAAGTCACAGCTGGGGAGCAAAAAGACTTGGGTTTCCCCTGGAATAGAGACTGTTCTGACTTTGAAAGTGTCCGTGAGAGTGGTGGTTTCACACCACCTGCTTGCCCCGTTTTAGTCTGGCCCACTTTGTTTGTCCCTGTGCCAGGCCGGCTGGTATCATCATTCCAGCGGGGAGATTGGTACAGGTGAAGCTTCTTCTCAGCATCAGTGAGCACACACAAGTTGCTAAGTGATCGCTGCTTGCGGAGCCCAGACGGATTGGGGACCGGAATGGGGATAGATCCAGGGGTGGGCCGGTAGACCTTGAGCTCTGACCCAGAGGACCGCAACGGTCCCTGGGGCAGAGCTGAGGCTTTAGCCGGTGGCTTCCTAGAGGCCATGGCCTGGCCTGAAGTATCCTGGTAGGAGACAGCTGCAGACCTGAGGTCCAGCTCTCTGGGCTTAGCCGTCATGCTAATGTTAGCCACATTAGCCTCCAGCATCCCTCCTGCGGAGAGCGAAGCAACAGCATCAGTGACACACTCTGAAATACACACAAGCGGACTGAAAGAAATGGAGGGAGAAAGGGGAGGAAGAAAGGTGTAAAAACACAAAGACTGTCTGGTTAGCTCTCCCTCTCTTCTCCCCGAGTCAAGACTGAGCCAGACTCCCTGCAGTGAGAGACTGTGGGTTCCCCCCCTGAAAATGACAAGTGGGTTAGTAGAGTGACAGCCTTACTCACTGCTGATGATCCATGGATCTGCAGATCTGTGTCCAGTGCCTATATCCACTGCCTCACAGCGTGTCTGCAGCTCCCTACACCACAATAGCGCTACCAGAATAAAATACAGCCTTGACCAGCCTCTTTCTCCGTGTCCCCCTCTGCTTCTTTCTTGCTCTGTACTCCTTCCTATTCGCCAGGCAAGCAGCAGCCGACTGACAGGAGAAACAGTCGCAGCAGCAGCAGCAGCAGCAACATCCCCCTCCTCTTTCTCTCTTCCCTCTCCCTCACTCACTGGTTTGCTCACTCTACCCCCGCTGGCTCATTCACCCTCCCTCTCCTTCTTCCTGCTCTTTCCTTCCCTCCTTCGTTCTTGTTGTATGTCGCTCTCTCTGTCATCCCACTGGCTGATTCACTGACCGATCTTCTCTCTCGCGCGCCGCGCTCTCTCAGACCACAGATGCCGTGTTATGCTGCATACCCAGCGAGTGCAAGCAGAAGGGCTTGACGATAAATTACCAGCATCTTCTAACTCAGCTCTTCCCCGTTCCCGTGTTGCAATAACAGCCCTCGTTTTCATCACATCTTTTTTCAAGAGGGTTTCCCTGTAAATCGCTCTTCACGTTTCACTCTCCCCATCCACTTTCCGTCAGTTAATCCTTTTGTTCTTATTCTTTTCTCTCTGAAAAGAAGAAGGAAACAAACAAAGAAAAAAAAGAGGGAGAAAAGAAAGTATATTTACAGTATACTGAGCTCAGCTGTGTATGACTCAAATTGTCCTGGCTACCAAATAATGCAGCCAAAATAAAGACCTCCACTCCCACCCGCAATCATTCATAATCACATTAGCTTCTCTATTCATCCATTCACATTCAAATTTTCTTATGTGTCCTAATCACCAGAGGCCCACCCATGATTAAGCTGATTAAAATTATCTGAAAAACAGCCATGACTGCAGGATCCGTTTAGGAGGGGAATACACATTTACCAGTCCGTTATACTGAACAAGACGGGCCAGTCACTAAATATGCCTCAATTAGTAGCCAGCAGACCTCAAATCATCATCACATAACCCCCACCTGGCTCATATTACCTCTCCGGTCATTTCCATTGCTCTTTTCTCATTTCCTCCCTTCCTTTCCTTCCAGTATGCCCTCACCCAACCCTCATCTACTTAACACAGCTGCACAGGCCATTAAGTTTGTAGGGTATAAATTCATCACATTCATAATCAATCCCTCATACAACAATTATGATACCTCCGTGATTTGAAACAAGCAGTCGTGTGCATGTGTGAATGAACGCCGGTGTCTATCTTCGCTCGCATGTGTGTGTGTGTGTGTGTGTGTGTGTGTGTGTGTGTGTGTGTGTGTGTGTGTGTGTGTGTGTGTGTGTGTGTGTGTGTGCATGGGTCTTTATCTACGAGTGTGTCACATTGATGAGACAGGCCCCGAGAAGCCAAAGCTCTCGTCCAGGCACTCGGTTAGCTCTGGCATGTTCAGCTACGTCATTTCATTGCTCCGGACATTCCATCCATCTAAATCAAAGAACAGAAATATCTTCATCTTCCTCAAGCCTCTTTATAATTTCATTGTTTCACTGTCATCAGTCTGACCAATTGTTCGCTACAAATAGTTAAAGAATCTATTCTTCTAATTCCTCCAGACACACCCACGGCTGGGTGGAGATTTGATAATAAAAGTGAAATAAACAGACAGAGAAATAGCATGCTGTCATAATTTGATTTTTTTTTTTTACCATACAGGCCAATTATTCTTACCATCAAATACGACCTACAGGAGTGTTTTCTAAACTAGAAGCCCTGGCTAGGATTAAGCACAAAAACATGAAGTCATGATAATGGGAAAGATGATGGTTTGGGTTCAAATGAGGACCGGAACCACGTTGTGCATTAAAATGATTACTTCCTTAAAGGTACGCAACCATTTTTAAAACTGTCCTGACTTATGTTTGGAAAATTCAAGCTAACAGCGGTACAAAGCGCTATGTAATCTCTGTCGTCATGACAACAGAAAACTTGTTGTTAAAAAACTGTGCAGACTCGTGTAGCGCTATGGAGCCCCCGTCATCACTGTAACAGTAAATGCAGTTTTACTGTCTGAACTTGATTTTGGGAACGGGAAGCAAACATTAGTCTCCTGCACCCAAGTCTCCTTCCCATTACAGGTAATCATGATGACAGGGCATAACATTAACTTTAAGTCCATCATAACCCATTAACAATCAATACAACTGTTTGCAGTGCAATCTGCTTTTGTGTGTTAATGCATCCTGTCTGCATACTGGTCATGTAGCAGGTGGCGTTTACAGTCTGGGTGTATAACCTTTGGAGGGCTTTACTCTCTTGTATGTAAGCAGCAGAGCCTGCAGCTATGATGTTATCAAGCTCCAAACTGCGAGTACTATTCAAACAAGCAGGCTGTTTTCTGTTACATTTGCATAAATCAGTTGACACTGAACCAGTAAAACAAGCAAAGTCCTGTTTGCTCAAATTCCACTCTTTAATATTAGAGAGGTAAAATGGCTCACTTTTCAACAGTACCCAAACTGGCGCCAACTGAACCTAAAAATGACAACGACACGTAATAAGGCGCATGCACAGCATGCTCGCCCCCAACATAACATCCATCTGGCATTCAATGAGTGTGTGTAATACAGGAGCGGAGTACAGACAAAAACATAGACACACACTGGCTGTTTTATTGTGTAAAGGCCAAAGCTATTAATTAGAAGTAGCTAGCTTTAATAAAGGGCCAATGTTGAACTGGTTATGCCCCACTGAAGCCAGTGCTGTGTGGTGACAGTTATAGGGGCTCTGGGGGCCGGTAGCAGACCAGCAGAGGGGGGTGAGGGATGTAATTTAAGGCTAATAGGTGCAATACGTCAGCTCTTATATCTCCCTGATGAGGGATTAAGGTTGGTCAAAAGTGAGAGGCCGCATACAAGGCAGGTCTGTGTGGCGCACAGATGCGCGAGGGGCAAAGATACGTCAATGCTCTTGAAAGCACGTATACACACAGTGTGTGTTGGCAGCACACAGCCACTTGTTTGTTCCCGTACTCGTCTCTCTGGCTCCACAGTCTAATCACTTTAATATATGGCTGATGTAAACATACTGTATATTCTCTCCCTCTATTTCTACTTAGTCTCACTCAAACTGTACACACACGCACACACACACACACACACACACACACACACACACACACACACACACACACACACACACACACACACACACACACACACACACACACACACACGCTGTCTGTGCAGCGTGTCTGACTGACCTGAGCAATCTGGCCTGACATCAGAGAAGCTGGCAGTTTCAGAGTGTGATGAGAGCCAGTGCTCAGTATTAGCCTACACGTCAGCACATAGCAGCCTCATATATTCAGTAGGTCACAGATATGTGTGTGTGTGTGTGTGTGTGTGTGTGTGTGTGTGTGTGTGTGTGTGTGTGTGTGTGTGTGTGTGTGTGTGTGTGTGTGTGTGTGTGTGTGTGTGTGTGTGTGTGTGTGTGTGTGTGTGTGTGTGCGTGTGCGTGTGCGTGAGAGTGTGTGTTTGAATGTGTCTGTGGGCTGACCACAGTGGCTGAAACATTGGGAAACTTGCTATGATGACAGGCAAACAGTCCCATAGACATAAAGACACTTTTAAGTAGCTTTAGATGAGTATAGGTAAGAGAGACAGGTAAAATCAGATATTGGGATGAATGGGTAGATTGAAAGCACAGAATGAAATAGAAAGAGAGAAAAAGAGAGCGAGAGAGAGGCAGAAAGAGGCAGAGTGTCTCAGTACTTTGCATGAGTATATTTGCCCTAGCATCTCTAAACAGTTTGGAACAGATTCGCCACTATTTCAACAGAGGAGTCATGTGAAGAAGCCAGGAGCACACACACTCAGAGACACTGTGTGCTGCATTATATGCATGTTTACAAGGTTACACAACATCTCCAGCTCTGAAAGGAAAAGTACTGTGAAAGAAAAGGAAAGCACTGTGGATTTGGATGAAACTAACCGTATAACACAGCGCCTTATACTTTAAGAGGAACAGTTGCCTTTCAGCTAAGCAGATGGCATGCGCTCTCACTTTCACCCACTCCCTGTTGTCACCCACTCCCTCTTGGTTCCTTTTGTTTTGCCGTTTTGTGTGTAAGTACAAAAAAAAAAAATGTCTAAAGATGAGACAAGTGCGAAAGGGGTGGAAAAGTGAGAAGAAAATGACAAGAGTAAGTGTGACTGAAAATAAAAGATGAAGAAAAAGATCAGAACAGGATGGAGCCGACACCATGACAGAAGCCGACTAAATGCTAACGGTTAGGGAAAAGGACAAATAATGGAAGATTATGAAATTAAAATTCAGAAAACAAGTCAATAAGGAAAGTGAGAGGTGGAGGAAGAGGAAGACGGGTGAGGAAGGATCTCTGTATGTGTGCCAGAGGAGCAAAGGAAGCCTGTAAGACAGAGAAGGGATATCCGGCCTCACTGCCGCGCCACTCCTGCGACGTTTGTATGTCCGCTAACACACCAGCGCATTGGGGTCCACAGGACACAATGAAGAATACCAGACCGTGACACACTCGTACACAAGGGAAGACTCACAGTCTCACACGCACGCTGGTACCGCACCAACACAATGACATGGCTATTGATGTCCTGTTTACACACTAAACACTGAGACAGCAATCTGATTCATACATACTTGTGTTCGGCCTCCAAGTTCAAATTATTTGTGTGAGTACGAGAGGGGGATTTTTCACAGTGACACCTCTTTGGTGGTCTGAGTGTGCTGATGATGCACAGCTTGAGTCACTGGCTTAAGAATTGGGGCAAATCAGCTATCAATGACAACAGTTTGAGAGCATCAGTCATACTCACTTCCAAATCCGGAGGCACAAATGTTAATCGGGCAAAAACACCCAAATCTCCGCTCCCCCTCCCCCCCGCCACCACCACCACCACCATTGGGTGAATCGCGGAGCAGCTGAGAGCAGAAAAACATCGACTGCCATCCTGAGAATTATTTTAACATGTAGTATGAGGGAAGTACAAATTTGTGCGTTTGTGTGTCTTATAAAAAGATATCCCTCTTTGTAGGCGCTCCCTCACGGACGACAGTGTTTACATTCTCAGCACACTTCCCAGGGGTATCCCACAATGCTGTGCTGCAGAGAGTGGTTGCCTGGATACAGCGTGGTGTTGCATACAGCCACGATGATTCGTCAGCGTGTATAAGTGCGTGTTCACTTATTTATTTGTGCCTCTGTCGGTAGAAAAATACTGCTGTTTTTGAAGTAAAATGTACATAAATATGTGAGTGAAAATGTTAAATATATAGATAATATGCTTCCTAAACCTAGAGTATGTGCTCGTGGCATGTGGCATGTGAGCATACTTGATCCTGCATTGGTTATTAATTTGACAGCTAGATGTCTTTGTGACTCCATTCCTGTGTGCAAGTGCGTGTGTGGTCCCACACAGAGAGGTTACACACATGAATGATTTAGCTTGCCTCCCTTGGTTGGGAATCACCCCACAGGTCAAGAAAGATCTTGAGTGTGCACTCATTCACCCATTCCTCCATTCAGCCTTCTCCCTCCATTCTCTACTCGTGCACTTCATCTCCTCCTCTGTAATGCAGCTGTGCATTACTGGGTGCCTCCTACATTAAAAGCAAATGACCCTGAGGAGAGAGATATGGAAAAGAAGAAGAGGAGGAGACGGGAAGAGGTGGCAGCTCTATCTTCGTGACATGCCAGGCTGCGACGCTTCATTGTGTGAGATGAATGGCAGAATAAGGAGCTTCTCGGTCTGTTGGTGCGACTTTTAACATGTTTATTCGCACGCGAGCCTTTCCACTAAGTAGGTACGCTCATGGCTAGATTTGAAACTACGAACTTCCCCATCAAATTCACCCCTTAACTCCAACATTACTCCAGCTGTGTCCAGCGCTGGACCACAGAACTCCTGACAGGTCAAAGGTTCAAATGTAGAGTTTGAGAGAGGCCAGGACATTAAACCATAAATAGTGATTACTGCCTCACTCCTGGTGATGAGCGCAGACATAATCTCGGCCATTCTTATGTCTGATCATCTTCCTAAAGCTACTAAACCACTCATCACTGTCCAATGGCAACTCGGCATATGTCTCCCTGATTAGATTGGCCAAAGAGGATTATGTACTGTCTAAGAGTAGATGCAGTTGGGTTTATCGAAATGCTATTCACGAGACTGTGCAGGGGCATTAAAGGGATGGAAAGTATGAGATATATAAATGGAAAGCGGATTTTATACCTTCATTACTAAAGATTTCTCTGCCTTTTACTGGTCTAAAAGTGAATGCCACTGAGGGGTTTTAGAGTACTTTACTAAATGAGGGGTCCCCAAAGTGCACTATGCGGGACAACAGTGGCCTGCATGAGGATAATAATGAATAAAAACATATATATCTCTGCTTAGGCTGTTTTACATTCATGCTCAGTTTTAAAAGTGAGGCTTTAATTCTGTGTGTCCAGTGACTTACAGCTCAAAACAACACAAATTCTCATGACTGATTTGAATAGATATTTGCATTCCTCTGCAATATGTAGAACAATATGACTGAGAACTAAAAAGTCCAAAAATGTTGCATTACTTCAATGCAATTAATTTGGCTTCAGTAAACATTTAAGCTTTCTAAATAACAGAAAGGCATCTCTAAAAAGCAATAGTGTATAAGAATAAATTAAGGAATCCATTATAAAATTCATTGCTCCTCAGGTCCTGAATTCAATTATTTGCTTGCCTTGAGGAACACGTCAGGAAAACCCTTCTCCAGACCATGTGACTGTTTCAAAAGAACATCTGTCCACCTATTTCAAAATAATATGTCAATCCCATACCTGAATTTAGATTTTTGATGATGCTGTGTGGTGTTCCATATCCTTGTTAACAGAATATTTAGACCAAATATAAATAATGACCCCTACAGTGTGTGTGTGTGTGTGTGTGTGTGTGTGTGTGTGTGTGTGTGTGTGTGTGTGTGTGTGTGTGTGTGTGTGTGTGTGTGTGTGTGTGTGTGTGTGTGTGTGTGTGTGTGTGTGTGTGTGTGTGTGTGTGTGTAGACTTGTATGAGAGAGAGTGAGAAGGTTGACAGACTTTGAGAGTGTCTGTGGGGATTCCCCGGCCATACCCTCGCTGGGAGATGAAAAATGATACACACTCCACATCACATTTATCTTTCAAACACCATCTGTGTACTGTCACACGTGCATACATCAGCACACATACACACACACACACCTCAGATACGAGGTCATGCTAAAACACACCTCTCTAGAGAGCGATAAGGTCAGGAGGTCTGTGGTCTAATTGAAAGACCACATGGTGCTACAGTCACATTAAACGTTCAGGTCTTCATTAGGCTTTGAGATAGAAGATGTAAGAGCTGATTACGTTACCGCTGATTTAATCTAGGTGAACGCACGCATATGGAAAACATTACATTTAAGGAAAACGACTCCTAAGAAAATCATTGAGGACAACCATAACCCAATCAGATCATGATTTGACTTTGTTGTGTTCAACAGCCAACACATTTGAAATATTTAACCAACATTCAATCTAGCTTTTTATCTCAGTGCACGCATTTGATGTTTAGTCTCTGTCCTCCTCACATCCCATCGACCTCATTGGTCGTCTTTTTTTTTTTTATGTCTCACTCTTTCTCTCTTCCTTCCCTACAAACTTTGCCTTCCACCCGGTTTCCCTCCCTTTCCTCCGCTCTCCAAATTACAGTTATTACGGTGTCAGCCCACCCTCCATGTAAATGCAGTTTCAGAGGAGTCTAAGACACTTTAGTTCTGTTTCTAACGCCTGCAAGGGACCAATTACAAGGCCACAACCATAGGCCCAAGACAGCCAGAGGCCTTTAAAGACTGGGGCTGGTCCACCACCAGTTCCCATCCCCCCTTCCCACAACCAGCTGGTTGAAACCTCCAAAAAGCTTTTAAAGAGGTTTTATTTGCAACGTCTCTATTCTGGTAGGTTTTAGACAGGACCGATCAACAAAATAGAGGATTTTTAAGTCAAGGCAAAACTGTTTGTGATATATGTACATACATATGATAATAACAGATGTCTGATTATGATTTCATTTCCTATGTTCCGTGTTATTAGGCATTATAAGAAATTATGAATAGGCACGGCACTCGCAGCTGTGGAAGTTCAGGAGATGAATTGTTAGAATTATTTTGCAGTTTAGGGCTGTCGCTTTCATATTCTACAGTGCACATTTTAAGCGTCTGATTCTGTTTTCTATATCATCATTCTCTCACTCCGCATCTCCTATCTTTTTTTTTATCCAAACTGATAGAACAATTCTCCTTTGGCAAGTAGGGTAGCAGTGAGAGGACAGTAATAAGGAGATTATTTTGTGTTTCTGGATTTAAGGCCTCTTATAACTAAGAAGCTGTTAGTTATATATCAGTCTTATTTTACAGATTATTTTAAAAACAGAGACATCAGATTAGTTTGTCACTGTTTTCTAATTGTTTTATCATTAGCACACATGACAAGCAAATTCAAATCATTACTGACTGACAGGCAAAGAAATGCCATTACCAATTCAACAAACAAAATTCGTGGTCTGGTCTTTGGAGGATGGTACACCATGGCAGTTACGGCTAAATGCTCAAAGAATTTAGCCGAATATATTAACATGTTCGAATGCGAACATTCGTATAATGACAATGCCAACATGTTAATGTTTAGCAGTGATAACGTTTACCACAATTACCATTTTACTTTAGTGTGCTAGCATGCATTTCTCACCAAACATAATGTGCAGCTGAGCCTGACAGGAATGCTATTAGTTTTGCAGGTCATACAACAAAGTTTTAATGATCAACAGACCTTGACATTACTACAACCGGGTCCACTCTACTAGCCAGGCTAAAACATTGATTTTTGGTGCTTTCATTTCAAGATTTGTACATTAGCAATAAGTTAACAGTGTTGGAGTTATAACTATTCATATACATTTCATAAAATCTCTAAATAAGATCACATCCAGCCACATTGTACCTGGAATTAGGGATCATGTATGAAAAGGAAACCAACTGGGAACAGTGAAACTGGTAAAGAGCAGTGTAAACCCAGTGTTATTGTTTCATTCAAAATCAAACAGTATTACTGCCACAAATATACCTGTTCAGATGTTTTATGGCCACACTGCTACATATTGTATCTGTGTACAATCTAGAGAGATTTTACCCATTAAAGCATCATACACACCAAGTTTGAAATGAACATTTTAAAGCTAGGCAGTCG
Source organism: Brachyistius frenatus (assembly GCF_029030835.1). Lineage (NCBI taxonomy): Eukaryota > Metazoa > Chordata > Actinopteri > Embiotocidae > Brachyistius > Brachyistius frenatus. The sequence continues at coordinate 4,832,690 of NW_027210605.1, read as the reverse complement.
ATCCCCTCTTATCTAACTGACACCACATCAAAAACAATGATTCACTAAGCCGCTGATAAAGTCATATCTCTGAAGCACGTCCGCATCCCGAGACTCCGACTGGCCACAACAATGAACTATAGCTGTGGGTACAGAGCAAACCATTACTCAAAAAACACAGGAGCAGGAGGACAGAGAGGGGGTCATGCTGGGACTGTGGCTTTTTAGGTCAATGAAGTTGGAAGAGAGGAGCTGCAAGAGGGGATGAAGGTTTCAATCTCCTCCACAGCTCTTGGATGAAGCTGAAATCAATGCGCATTTAATACTGCCTTGCAGCGAGTTGAGAAGTGCCCCATTTCCTCCCATTACTGACCCACATCACCGCTGTCATCGTCCTTCATCTTAACATCCTGAGCCCATCTCTCTCTCCCAGCTCTTCTCTGCAGCAGAGCCCCGGGCTCACACAAAACTACACCACCTAACTTCAGACACAGCTCCTGAGGTCTGATGAGTAGCAGCGTGACAGACATACATTTGAACAAAGAGTGGTTTATCCCTTATTCTTCACTGAGTCTATTCAGGTTCCACGATGAGACCCGAAGGTCAGCTGCTGGCATGTCCTGTTTGACGCCATTCATGACTCTGCAGCAGTAAAAACGACTGGCTGCCAGAAAGAAGGCATCATCCATACCTGCCAAAGGGGCTTTTGGCACCCTGATACTAAGTTGGCAGACAGAACTAGTCAAAGTTTTGTTCAGCTAAGAAGACAAAGAGGAAGGAGAAGATGATGGTGATATTTGGTGATGTGGGGGTGAGTCTGACCTGGTATTAGGTCATCACAGCACACTTCTATGGATCCAGATGAGCAGTCACTCAGTTCATCCACTGAAAAATCTCTCTCCTGTACCTGCAGCCTGTCAACACATCATAAATACAGCCATTACACATCTGGTACTGTACATGCAAATTACTTATCTTAGATTCTTAAAGCACTCCATATCACTAAAGTGCAATAACTGTGCAATATACAATATATAATGCTCAATCTACAATCAACAATATGTTTTTATCACCTCATGCAATAATAATGTTTTCTTTATTCAGAAATATTTATATTGACATTTCAATGTATTGGTCAAAGGTGTATTTATTAATTTAGTGTATATAGCTGGTGGGTGCGTATAAACACATTGGTCTTTATTTTCTAAGAATTTTTTATTCTATTATTATTGTATGTGTATTTGTATTTTTTTCTTTTGGTGTACTTAACTTTCCTACCTATATTCTTAAGCTGCTGTGACAGCACTAAATTTCCTCATCGCGGGAATAATAAAGTATTGTCTTATTTCAATTAAATAGATAAGATAGTGTATACAAAAGTAGAAGAAAAGAGATTGTGATTATTACAATCATTTTCATGAAAGAAAATCATCACAAAGCACTGTATTTAACTTATAAAAGAAACACAACTTCATAATTTTTTTCCACAAATATTTTCTTTTCTTACATTATGCATTCACTGAAAATACCTTTTACATTTTCTGTTCTGACTGATTCATTCCTCATGGGATGATTTATTTCACTAAAACACCATAAACTACTCAACAGAGCACACATCAGACACAGTTTTACTTAAAAAAAACAAATTAGATTTTTTAAAAAGTATTGTTTTTAATCCCACATCTTGAGAGACTTTGTTCATGTGAGAGAGAACAACAGTGTACTAAGTGAGCCCGCAGGGTGTTAAGAGGACACTTTAACAATCAGCTCTGCTCCAGAAAACTCCCAAGTGTGTGCACACAAATGTCTTACTGGAAGAGATACAAAGAAGTGAAATTGGACTGAAATGACCACAGCAGGCCTGGGGCTGGTCTTTAGAGGGCGATCATGAAGAAGTATGAGTAGAGAAAGTCATCATGTGATGATTACAAAGGGTCAGTAAATTTGGGACCATAATAAATGTTTTGATAAATTGCTGTTGCAGTTGCAGTGTTTGTGTGTGAGTACAGACCATTTACCTGTAGCTGAAGGGAGCCACAGTGGCCATATTGACTTTGGGTATGTGTGTCTCTGTAGACGCTGTCTCCTTGTGTAGGTTGTGATCTTGCATATCAACAACTGCTTTGAACATTACTGGCATGGTGAATGCGATAGGTGGGAGCAGCAAGGGACCAAGAAGGAAGGCCGGGCTGCTGTCCTCAGGAGTCCCCATCTCTTCGTCTGATTGGCTAGTGGAGTCACTGTGACCTCTGATGGCGAGCTCGAAGCCTGATTGAGGGAGAGTGGGCCGAATGTTACTGTTGTTCATCATGGAGGACTGAGGTGGCTGGTTCTCTGGAGGCTCTTCCTCACTTCTTGGTATGATGTCACTCGCTGCCTGGGCTACAGTGTTCGAGTTGTCTCTTCTCTTGAAATGAAGTGGTGGACGCAGGTTGCTGGCTCCCCATTCTTGGTTCTTATTGGTGAAGGTGCCTCTGTTGCGATTGCCATCATGTGGAAATTGTGAGGGGATGTGAGCAGGGGAAGGTTTTCCCAGATCCAGTGTGTCTTTGGAGTGTGGTGGTGGTACTCGGCGCTGAGTCAGCGGGCTGCTATAGGCAGAGCGTGACACCTGGGGAACATGGCGAGCTCTCGTCCACTGGAGGAGCTGACTTTTCAGGCCGTTGTCTCTCTGGAGGTCCCTGGAGGACGGCCCGGGGATGCTGGAGTTTCGTGGGCATAGTGAAGGAGAATGTGTGGGCGTGTGTGTGGGCGTGCGTGTGGGCGTGTGTTTCGGGATCTGTGTAGAGGGCCTGGGCAGGTCACTACCCCGGAGGCGGGAATCTGGTTTGGGAGAGGAGGGCAGGAGGCTGTGAGGGTGGGGGATTCCTGATGGGGGAGGCCCACGGGGGCCTGCCTTCACGTTGACTCCCCCACTCATATTGACCTAAATGAAGAGATATGCAGGGAGTGAGACCTTAAAAAGTACATTGAGGTGAGCAATCCACTTTCAGAGCGTATTCACAACAACAATATGAGACAATTAGTTTTAAAGACCTCCCCAAAAATGTGGTTATCCATTGAGAGTTTAATTACCCAATGTTAAAGTTCTCCTAGAGATGAATCTAATCGGGTAAACGAAAATTCCCTTTTCTTGACACAGAGCTAATTGATGTGAATCAAGCACATATGACGCACTGAGTCATGGTTGGTAAACCATGAGTTGGAGCTTAATGTCAGCAATGCATGGGGCATCTGAAAAATAAAATTTGCCTGCCGGGAGTTAAAAACAAAAACAACTTCAGACACACAGACACACAGTAACATCTACCAGCTGCTTTAAGATCATTACGTTCCAAAATATCAGATTTTCTCCACCTAACAACTTAAAATGCATGATCGCAATGCTTGCTAACAGTGTCAGAGGAGGAATGGGATCATCCTCACTTGATTTGCTTTAACTCCCGATTGTCACAGTTTTTGTTACCTTCTTCGATGTCCCACTCAGACTGACAGAAATGTTCCTAGAACTGTAAAAGTCTGCGTAAGATTCTTTGTGCACTCTGATGCAAACCACAGTGAACGCTAATAGAGTGAAACATTTCATGAACTATCATAATACTTTGCCTCACGCTGCTCTGCTGAAGGGAGAAAAAAAAAAACCTGCGAGGTTGGAAGAAAAGCAGGGAGGGAGGGGAAAAAGGAGGGAAGTTGCAAATTTGCGTAGAACGAGAAAGATCATACTTGAGTGAAACCTACTGATCGGATTTGCTCTCCCTTACAAAAGAACCATACATGACAATTTTCTGCCAAATCAAACTTGTGAATTTTAACATGTAAACAATAAGCTATTTAATTGTACTGTTTCCATCTTGAGTTCAAACTAAGGCAGGGGGAGCATATCATTTCCAAAAAACAATACGATTTCTCACTGTTAACAATTGATTTGTTGCCTTTGTTCTATTTTCAACTAAATAAGGGCCTGCATGATTATTAAATCATCACATTGTGTTTTTATTTACAATTTACACAGCATCCCAACTTTTTTGGAAACGTGGGTTGTACTGGTCAAGTACATTGAAGAACTGTGTACAAGTATATCCTGGAGATGTGGTGCTATTTTAAAAGCAAAAGGATGGTAAAATATTGATTTGTTCTGATTTGTTTATTGCATTTCGTATGGAGTTAATTGATTTATAAAAACTATTCAAGGCATTTCTTTGAAAGCACTCAAACTATATTTTTAGTGCCTTGAACTTTTGCACGGTACTGCACATACTCTATAGATACATGTATATCTTCTTAACTTTTACTTTGCGGTACAGTGCAATACAAATAGATTTATTATCGTAATTATACCCACACTGAGAAATACACAGATTTAGCGCTTAACCCTACTTGCCCTGTCTTAAATAGCAGAAATTCTGCTGCCAGAAGATGCCTGGGGAAGCTGTCTTTAGTAAAGCAGAGATGTATCAAATTAAGCTGTCAAAGTCACAAGGATAAAATGGTGGATTATTCGACGGTGCAGTTAATCGCAATATTGCACAGTGTCATGTCACCAAACACACACACACACACACACACACACACACACACACACACACACACACACACACACACACACACACACACACACACACACACACAATTCTGAGAACAAATCTGCACTTTTGCTGCTGAGAAGGGTTGACTGCTTCAGCTCAAACACTCCACACATACTCAGAGACAACCTCTGAGTTTCTCAAAGAAATAGACAAACTCTCTGTGGGAGATTTCCCTTCCTACTGTACTTATAATATCAGACATACTGTCAGAAAATGGAGAGACCTGGGTATTTTGGACTAGTGCTCCATCATTGCTGACTGATGCTAATGAAGACCTGCACAGCAGCAGTGATGCAGCACTAGGTAAACAGAGACAGATGTGATCATCTATCCTCCTCTCACCTCATTCCTCTATCTAAATTCCTCTTCATTCCTGTAAACCCTCATGTCTGTCTCTTGGAAGGTCCAGACACTAATAAGCATCAGAATTTCTCTATCTGATGTGTCCCTCTAGGCTTTCCAGGAGCACAGGTGCGGTCTGGCTCTGTGTCTATCTGTATGGAAATTGCCTATTCCCTGGGGATATGCCGGAGTCATGTCGGTACTACTGTAGCCCACATAAGAACATACACAGACTCAGCTCGGTATGTGAGGAAGAAAAAGAAATACGATATTTTTGCTGACAGACACGAACAGCTACACTGTTACTGTAAATAATCCGTAAATCAAATTTAGGTCTGATTTTTTTCACATATAAGTTGTTAGATAAGATGGTAGATGCTGTACAGCACAAGCTTTTTATACGTAAAAAGCTATGTTCTTTAAAAATCGTTCTGTATCATCCTGTTACATAAGTGCCTTTACAATAGTTATACTGTTGGCTTGATGACTCTATCACTGTAGGTTTATCTACATGTGACTTGTCAAGTTCCAGAAAATATTTGAAATATAGAAATTGTGGTAATTTGTTGCTGTAAGAAGGCTATTTAAAAATCAACAGCAAATATGTAATATGTTTGGTTCAAGCAAGGTTTGAGGAATGTTTAAGCTGTGAGCATTGCGCTAAGGTCAAAAGGTAACTTTCAGACTGTTTATTTTCACTATTAATGAGTGTTTTCGGGGGGGGGGTTATTATGATAAAATATTAATCAGTTAGACCATTAAACATCACAAAATAGTAAAAACATGTCTAGGACAGTTTCCCAGAGCCGAGGGTAACATCTTAATCGTGCTTGGTTTTTAAACAAGCAGTCCAAAACACAAAGATATTCAATTTGCAGTTTTACAGAATGTAAATTTTGTACTATTTATTTGACACTGTGTGAGCCTCATGGCTGATGGCATGATTTAACATTATTAGTTTTTCCCGTGACATTAATAGACAGAAAATACTTCTAATATGTAATAATACATTTCATTTAAACAGGTGAAAGTAATTTCCTTGAGGTTTTGGAGAACCCCATTATGTTTGAACAGTGACACAAAACTGGTACAAAAACATGTGATTTATAATTTCAGTTATTTTCTTTAAGTGAATGTAATGACTGCATCAGCCAATGTGTGGATAAATTCTAATATACAGTATTTGAAGAGGCTCCTAAATCAATCTGCATTGGAAGCTGCTGACATCTGCTGGATATTGTGTGCAACTGCAACAGCAGAGACATCGCTTCTTCTGTCAATACCCTTCGAATCTTTCTCATTCCGTTTTTTCCCACAGAGCCAGAGAGTGAACGAGATGAGCCGATTAAAAACGTTTTTCTCTTCTGTCATGAGAGACGGCAGTATCAAGTCTCTGGAAGGAGGTGAAACAAGGACAGTGTGGCAGCCAGAGTTGGCTTTTAATTTTATAATAACATTACACTCTTTTAGCTCCTGTGTCCCATGACAGCCACTGGCTGAAGTGAGTTACTGTATGTCTGCTCAAACAAACCTGTATATCCTCTCTCAGACACGCACGCTCACCCTTGTGATGAACACCCTCTGACTCATCACAAAATCAATACCGAGGTGGTAACACAGGCCTCTCTGTCTGTGAGCTGAAGGATGTTAGCAGTGCCTGTGTTTGTGTGTGTTGCCCAGTCTGGAAAGTCTAAAATAAATGAATGTAATTACATCCACCATGACAGCAATCAAAACAACATCCATAATGTGCTGTCATAGATCATAGTACAATGTGCTAGTAACATCCAGTGGTGCCAAAGCACTGAGCTGTGATGAATGGATTCCTGGGAAGCCGGTTTTCTTAGAAGAAAGTCACCACAGAAAAAAAAACAATATCTGGAGCTCATAAACTGCCTATGATGAAATTTGAAAGATCAGCTGTCTCACGAGTGTCTTACCTGTCAAAGCGGTACCAAATTCCTCAGTGAGCCGTTGGGCCAAGCCAGCAGGAGGGAGGTGAGACTTCTCCGGCGTCCCGGCAACAATGGACTGTTTTTTCCTGGAATCACAGTTGCATCCTCACCGTTGCTCTCCCATTGGTTCGCAGCGCCTCACCATTCACCAAGACAGGAAACTGTGACAAACAGGAACGACATATTCAGCCAATCAGGGACCCCGTACCGAGGTGACTCATTTTCAAAGTCACTTTCTTTGATGAAATCAGTGTTCCCATCACAAACAAATATCTTTTGAAAAAATGAACTGAAGACTGTTTATGTTATCATGAGTCAATGAACCAGATAGAAATTTATTTGGCCTACAATGACACATAGTCTGTCATCCTCAAAAAAGACACAACATAACAAAAGTCATCTAAAACTCTTGTTTCTCCAGATTGTTAACTGAACCATAGCGAAACAGCTGTGCTATTAAGGTCCTCACATTATATCTATTTTTGATGTCATACAATAGGCTCTGCAAGCATGTTCTTTACTGATGATAACAATGAACTCAAATGAAAACATAAATCACAAAAATCATTGTGTTACAACAATACTACATGAAGAATTGCAATATATACCAAGAGTGTGAGTCACTCACTATTCAGGAAAAAATATGTACACCCATTGGCTCCAAATGCATTTATTAAAGAAGCTAAGAAAGTAGTACAAACACATGCAGCCACAAACTAAACAAAACAGACTACCAACAACAGAAATCTCACCACGTGTGTACGGACTTTTTGCCTCCATTCTTCTCCACATCATCCAACTCTCCACTGATCTTTCTCAGATGTGCCACACACTACAACGTGTGTGATATGGATGCTGCACTGAGTCATACAGCCCCTACACTGCTGACTCAGCCCGACTGCCGATCATGTCACCCCTGGTTATAGAATACCCCCGCTCCCCCCCTTTTCATCCCACTTAAGCTCTGCCTTTCTTTCTGTTAACCTCTCTCTGGTGCGCTCCAGACTGTGACACCACCATCAACATATTCATGCTTTAAGACACTGTTTATGACTATTTGTCCTTAGAATCAACAGGACATTAAAATGTTTACACAAACAAAAGGACACAGATTCATCAGAAAAGAAGGAAACCTACAAAACAGTCAAATTAACAATACAAATAAACAGAGGTGAAAAATATAAACTAGTTAAAATGATCACATGACTTCACTCACCCTCTCCTTGTATCAGTATCTGAAGCAGCGCGTGAGTTTGTCTCCAATCTGTATGCTGCTGAGTGTGTCTGGCTCAATCACTGCCGTTGCTTCTGTCTACATTTGCCTGGCTGGCCTCTGAGCTGCCAGCATGTGTATTTGTGTGTGTGTGTGTGTGTGTGTGTGTGTGTGTGTGTGTGTGTGTGTGTGTGTGTGTGTGTGTGTGTGTGTGTGTGTGTGTGTCATTTCACTCCTCTATCACGTCATGCCGCTCTGCTGCTGCCGCAGTACGCCCGCAGCCGTGTCCCCGCCTCTCTCTTTCTTTTTTTCCTCCCCTCATCACAATCCCCATCTCTCCCTCAGTAATGGACCTGTTGGCTGTCCTCCCTCCCACTCTCTGGTGAAATATAAGCCCAGCTAGCAAAGACAGGCTGGTCCATTAGCTGTGTGTGTGTGTGTGTGTGTGTGTGTGTGTGTGTGTGTGTGTGTGTGTGTGTGTGTGTGTGTGTGTGTGTGTGTGTGTGTGTGTGTGTGTGTGTGTGTGTGTGTGTGTGTGTGTGTGTGTGTGTGTGTGTGTGTGTGTGTGTACTGCTTCTACAGTGTGAGTAATACATAGCAATTAAGCAGATGTAGCCACAAATGTGAAAATCCCAAACCTGTCATCTGGCTTTCGAGATCTAATTGGTGGTCAAAGAAAGCCAGAAGCAAAACAAAAACAAAAAAGACCAGAAAAAACCCCACTGTTAATGACAGGTCGGCTGACGACAAATTAAAATGTGCATGACACTTGCATATACAACACATAATCACACATATGCATTTGTTGTCTATATCTGTGTCTGCAGCAGTGTGCAAGCCTGAATGAGCCAGCATCCTGAAGGAGGACCAGCTCATCCATCACTCCTCTAATTTGTCCCACACTGCTAATGAAAAGGGAAGAGGAGACAGAATGAGATAGAGAGGAGAAATAAAAGAGGAGAGAAGCTGGACACAGGAGAAGGAGGTGTGATGGAGGAATCAGCATATACACCGTAAACCTTCTATTGACAGACAAATTGAGAGTAACAATAATCATCCCAGATGTGACCTTGAACTCAGCTTCTCCAAACTGTCAATTCATCCTCATAAACCACAGGCAATACAAAAAAAAAAAAAAAACTCAGCACGTGTAGCCAGGGCACTCGAAATATCTGATTCCATTTATGAGCTGCAGTGAGAAGCTACAACACCAGGGTGTCTTAGAAATGAGGTTGACATTTAATTTATGTGATAACTATTTAAACCCCCACATTTTTTTTTCTTTTTTTGTTATATTTGTTATTTGGTAAACTGGGCAACATTTCCCTGTTTGTACCTACAGTTTCTTTGCTTTATGAGTTTAACAAAAAGAAGCCTCATTATTTTATGATTTTTCTTGCAGCTATTTTGTTATTTTTAGTGCTTTTCAATCACTGTTCTCTCCTCTGCCCCATTTCTCTATCTCTATCTCTGTCTCTTGCTGTGTTTCCATGTCTCTGGATTTTTCTCTCTTCTCATATTTCTGCTGCTCTGGCACACTGACATGAGGGACAGTGCTGCATATATAATGAAGACCGTGATACACAGCAGGATTGGACCCTTAAATATGTCTGTAATGACCGCGTTTTAAACTGTGCATTAATAAGCTTCAATTAATGTTGAAAAGACTTTTTCTGAGAATCTTGTTTTTATTTTCTTACTGCGTGCGAGTTGTATCGTCATTAAACTGAACTGTCTGTGTGGTTCCTTACAGTCTTGGTCGTGCAGTAAAGTGCAGTCTGAAAGCTCTCTGGCTGATCACATATTGATCAGACACTGGCATGGTATGCAAGTCTCTGCTGTAGAGATACATAAATAACAGAAACCGCGTGTGGTGAAGCTGCATTATGCAAATAAATGCATGAACTGGTCAACTAAACATGATAAATTGATAGATGCTATTAGAACACAGTATGTTGGCTACAATGCACCTCCCCCAACGCATACAGACCACATGCATACTGTACACATAACCCCCTACCTCTCCCCCCCCACACACACACATACAGTATGTCCTTCATGCTGTGGACCGCAATCACTTCATCGCTCACCTTCAAGTACTCACATTAACGCCAAGGTTACGCCTCTGCTTCATAAGCTCCCAACACAGACTTAATAAGTGGGAAACTCCCGCAACACTGTAAAGTCAGCCGCAAGCTAAAAAAAAAAACACACTCATGATCTGTTGCTTTGTCTCACGGTCTCATGAAAATGGGAAGTGACTTGTAACAGAGGATTGTGGGTAAGAGTGTGCAAGCGTTTGCATGGAGTGTGTGTGTGTGTGTGTGTGTGTGTGTGTGTGTGTGTGTGTGTGTGTGTGTGTGTGTGTGTGTGTGTGTGTGTGTGTGTGTGTGTGTGTGTGTGTGTGTGTGTGTGTGTTGAGGGGCTATGGGGGTTAATGTCATAGCTAATCTTCTGATGTCCCCCCAAGGCACGTCCTCCCCCTGAGAGACAGACCCTGACAGACGCTGTTGTGACAATGGGACACTTGTGTCACTATCGCCCAGAGGGGCATATGGAGCATGGGAGGTGGGGGGGGTGGGGGGTACTCTCTAACATGTTGACTGTCTGAAACATGGGGCCTCAGATGTGTAGCTTGACTGAGATGAGTAAAATTAAATAAGGGGGAAAAACACAAAAACAGAGGAACCAGTGGTATTGACTGACAGCAGAACATGCAGTTTAGAGGAAGCTGTTAGTTCTCTGTGACAGTGTATTTGTACTCCATCCATCCAAAGCATGTCCGCATCCTGAGTTTTCCCTCTACAGTATGGACAGTGTGACCACTAGATGGCATCAAAGTGTCTCGTCCTACACTGCAGTTTGAGATTAAGTGAATTAAACTGAAGATCAAACAGGTCTAACATTAGAAAAGCAGTCAATCCCATGGGCAGAAGGGCTAATAATGCTATTATGGGACTAAGATCTGCTAAAAATACAGTACAAATAGGTTTTTTTACAAGTTACACCAAAAAAAAAAAAAAATATGTATTCTCCAAGTAAATAATGAACTGTAAAATATAATAATGAAGTTCTTCTTTTATTTCTTCTGATATTTACTGTCAGAGTGCAAGCACTACAAGCAGTAATAAGGCAAGTAATGTTAATTGATCACTGTTATGTTATTCATCACTTCATAAGAAACATAAAGGTTGGTTGTCTATGTATCGTCTGTTCATACAATTATTTCATTTTATCTGGAGAACTGGATCATGGTAATTAATTAAAAATCAAATTTCCCTCAATCTTTATATTGAAATGGATAATCTGACCAAAAAAAAGAAAGATATTTTAAACTTTTGATGCTTGGAAAAACAGGAAAATAAAAAATTGAAATTGCAGATAATATCAGGTCTAATATAACAAAAAAAGGAAAAGAAAAATAGTTTTTAGTAGCAAATTATTAAAGTATCAAATCTAAACAACGTAAACTGACAATACTCTGCTCAAAGGTAATGTTCTTCACACTCTGATTTATTTGTTTAGTCATTAACCTTGTGCTCAAAATCTTCTCCTCACCCTTCACTCTATCACTGTTGCAAGGAAGTGTTGCAATAACCAAAGTCTCCGAAGGGGAGCCTGATCACCTCACCCACTCAGTTTCTCATGAGTTGCTCAACAAAAACATGTTCACTGTAGCAGGCATGCCTTCTTGCATCATGCCCCGAGTTTCCCAGGACTCAGCCCAGCTATTATTCACATTTTATTTGGGGGTTTGATGGAGACTACACCTGTGACAATGCATGACTGCCCCGACCTCGACATCCGTGATGCTGTGAAAACGGCGAGAGCCGAGTTGAACTGATGGCAGTACACAACAAGAAATTAATTTTGGTCCTGTCTGTCACTTGACACCCTGGAATCATAAAATGGCAATCAATCTAATTTATTCTATGCATGATGCATGAATGAACTGTCTTTTTTCCATTCTGTTTTATTCCAGCTTGATGGAGAAGGTGAATTAAAAGAATCTGACTCCATCTATCAGCTCTGCCTGTCGTGCAATCTGCCAGCACCAAATGCCACCAACAGGATATCGCTGTCTGAAAAGCTCCTCTTGCATGCTGTAAAGTCTCAGCGCTTCTATTTACTCTATTTAAGCTTTACAACTCGTGTTACTTTCCACACACTAGTGCTTGTTACTATGCAGTATATAATTTATCCACATCTCTTAAAGAGCATTCTCAGATCATTATTTTTAGCATACCATTATTTAAAGAGACAACCCTGTTTAAATATTTGTGATAAAGGGTTTGTTCATCTCACTGTAGCTACTTGGATTTATTATCATCGATAATAATGGCGTTAACATCTACTTGTCAGAAAGAAAATGGAGTGCAGCAAAAAGCTGTGTCAAAGTTGTGAAAATAAGCAACGCTACTCCAACAAACAGGAACTTGGTTGTTTTTCAGTTTGAGCATCAACAACAGAATCTGCCAACATTAGTTTATACTTCTAACATATACACCTTCATCATCCAATTGCCAATCATTTGAAGTCTGTCAGTCATCTCTGTTTTTAAACTTTCCAAGTCTCCTCCCTCGGTTAAGACTAAGAGCTCATTTTGGTATTGTAAAGTAGCTTAAAGACATTTAATAACTGTTTATGAACATCCATGAACTGTGATGAGGTCAGAGAACGTGCTCTAAACATACAACTACATTAAACTTATTAACGTCCATTTTATGGGAGTAAAGAGAAGACCCATTCATTTGAATTTGATTCATTTTGTGCACCGTATGCTATGTCTGTTGTATTGCAGGTTGTCCAACAAACAAGGCGTCAAATCAATCAGTTCCGAAAAGGCTTACAAGAGACTGGACTGTGGCCACTCCTCATTCACAGGAGAGATGTAATCCCAGTCCTGTTTCCCGGGGAGTCAGACGCACAAGTCACACTGCAGGTAGCTAAATAATAACACGTATCAAATGCAACAACCTGGCCCTTATTCAGAAATGGTTTCTTCAAAATATCCCTATTATTGTTCTTACAAAAAAATACTAACTTTTGTATAAATAAAGGAAAAAGGTTTTTACCAAGAATTTAATCACTGATAACTGCTCTTTGGAGGGACGGTCCCTGATTTGTTAAAGTGACTAACAGAATTGCCTACATTTTTTTAATGTTTCCAATATCAAAATCAGTAAATTTGAGGATCCATATGCATACCAAAATCCTTCTCCTTCACATTAACTTTAAACAGGGCTTCCTTGCTTTCAATACACCAGTCAAATAAAGATGATTTTGTGAATGAGTTCTGACTCTTTCACCAACATAAAAACACAGGATGAGTATTGTTTGTTTTAAATACATTTGATTTCAGATGATCTTGGATTGCATCATATTGCCTTCATCTGTAACTATCATTTTTGAGAGCTACAAAGTAGAAGACGACGATGAGTCTGATGTCGAGTGTCTGGCTACTTGAAAACACGTATCCAAAATGGTATGTATCCCTATTTTTGCTGTGATATATCATTAAGTCTCTTGGGTGCACGTGTTGATCTGCTGCTATTTCAACACAGTATCTCCAGCCGAGCTGAAGAGCCTCATAAAGTTCTGGATAGGGTGGGAGGTGCCAGCCACAGAGATGAAGGTTGAAATAGTAGAGGCCAAACTTTCCACGGCTCTAACTTGTTTTGAGAAGCTGAGACTGCCGAGGCATTACACAGAAATACAAAACATTTCATCAGGATTTGCTCGCATGCACATCACATCATTATGTTGATTTTGGCCTTTGCTGAATTGGAATAATATTCTCTTTAAATGTCTGTAGACTGAATGTGAAGAAATTGTGTGTGTTTGACTGTTAAAATGTGTATAGTAAACTCATCTTTGATTACTTGTCTTTTTCTGAATTGAATAGCAATTCTTGCTTTTGCTTGTTTAAATTTAATTTCATTAATCCATAAAAATATGGAAATTATAGAACACCCATCAACCTAACATATAATTCTATTAGAAGACAATTGTTTAAAACCATCCAAACAACAATGTCAACTTTCATTGTTGATTTGGTTATGACTTTGCTGTTACTGTTGAATGTTGTGTCTGAATATATTAGGTTTAAAATAGTTTTAAAAATACAAACAGAAACTCCCCGTATTCACAGAATAGGCATGAAAAGGCAAATATTTCAAAAACAAAAAAACACTCCAAAGAACTGCTGAATTTATTTCTCTGCTGATAAGCTAATCATTTAATCAACTAATAATTTCTGCCCAATAACGTCCTTCCTCTTGTACTGGACACACTTTAAAACTGAACATGCACTGTCACTGTAATTTTTTCTGCATGTTACTGATATCCACAAACTAAAAACACAGCTCTTCCGACTTTACCTTGAATAGGAGAACTTTAGTAGCGCTTATAATGGCACTTACTTTTAGCACTTTGAGGTTTGGCTTTCTTGAAGAAATTGTATTTTCTTGATTCTTGTTGTTCTGGATTTTGCACCCTCATGGTTGAAATGTACTTATTGTAAGTCGCTTTGGATAAAAAAGCGTCAGCTAAATGTAATGTAATGTAATCCAAAAACCTTACAAAGACATTTGTAAGAGTCAAGTTAAATTGAGTCAAGAAGAAGAAGATTTCGACTTTAAATAAAATACAAATGAATAAAACAAGACCTCTGAAAATGTCTTCTTTGACTCTTGGAAACCCTATTTCCTACTTCATGTCATTTAAAGACCAAATGAATAACTAAAAAAAAAAAACAATTGTTAATGCACAAAGAATTAATGTTTGCTAGCTTTTGTAGGACTGTTAAATGCTCACAATGGCCACATGATGGCGGCCGAGGTAAATCCTTGTGGAGCTGGATACTCATGATCTGCTCTTCTTTTTATGCATTGGCAAGTAGCTCTCGTTTATTTCTATCAATTCCTTCTCATCCATTAAGCATATTTGAGTGACCTTTAACAGCCTGTTCCTAAAGGTCATTCCGTGATATGGTAATAAAGCTTTGAGATTGCATCCTATTTATTGCATAAGGAGGAAAAACACAGCTAATGTCCTATTTGACTCTTCAAATTGTTTATCGATTGAAGACTACCAACTGAACAGAGTTAAACAGCATGACGAATTTACTGGCTCAAAATATAAAGAAAAAAAAATTCCATTGTCAAAGGAACAGAAAACATAAACAGGGCCATTCAAGATAATTGTAAATACAGTCAGTTATAAGGTTATCACATTGTAAACTTTCATCAACTATGCTGCTTAAAGAAATCTGGGAGGAGACCAGAAATATGTCTCGGTAATATAAGTAAAATAATATCTTCCTTTTAATTGTAATCTGAATTTTAACACTATAAAACTGTATCAACAATGTAAAGTTCACACCGTTTAGCAGGGTTGACTGATGTTGACTGTCCTGTAAATGTCTCTGTTAGCATGAAGGTCAGGCTTTGTGCAAGTTTTAATGAGTGAGAGTTGTAAAGTAAGAACTACTGTACAACCACAGAGAAAAAGTTAAAATAGAGAGGCATACTTTTTGTACCTCTAATATCTCTACTGTTCAAGACGATAGACAGCTTTCCAATCCAAGTTCCCTCCCCATTCCCCCCTCTCTCTCTCTCACACTTCGCAAGTCAGTCAGAAACTCCCCTGTTCCTCAACATGCAATAAGTTTCCAGAACAGAAGCTCCTCCCTATCAGCACATCTGGAACAATGTAAGAGCACGGGGGCAAATACCAACACTCTGCTCGACTGTTGTGTCACTGGAACGACCAATATAAAGTAATACAATTCAGATTTGGACGAGGACCTACTTTTCTCTTGCAGAATAAAAGCAAAGTTACTCCATCTAACTTTGGACTGCTGGTTTCCTGAACATACAAACACCACTCTGCTCTGGGAGTCAAACTTCACCGTGCCCATCATCACCGACCAGCAGACAGCACCTACCTAACTGCAGGTAAGTAATATTAATATATCAACGACTACTTCCTGCTTTTTTGTTTGTTTCAGACATCTAATCTGCCGATGCATGATTTTCCTCCGTAGGTGGATTTAGAGATGAAAGAGTGAAAGGGAGTGAGCAGTACAATAGTAACATAATGTGGAATACTAATGTCCAACATAAACTATAGAATAGTAAACTCCTACTGAAACTCGTACTTATAATAATCTGTCAGAATCATGCAGATGTCTCATGCTGTCACATCAGATTCATAAACACACTTCCTGATTTGTAGGAGTTTACACGCCTTACCTTTCCCTCGCTCTTTTTTACAAAAGAATTCTTCTATAATCGTCTGTGTTCCTACATGTCTAAGTTTGCAGTGCCACCACTATCAACATGCACCACATTTCATCTTAACAATACTAATAATTTGCACACTTTTTAATGGAAAAAAAAAAACATTTAGCCTGTAAGAGAATCCCATTCTCTCACTTCTCTATGTATTTGCATCTATGGTCATACTGATGGCTGCCAATCATCAGTCCTGCCAATCTTGCCATGGACAGGACTGATGATGTCGTCATAACAAGCCAAAGCTGCCCTCATCTGTACAAATCGGAATAAATATTGACCAAATTCCAAATTCTTCACCTGTTCTTTCCTCACCTTATTATGCTCGATCCCGGAGCTGGGAGCTGGAGTCATTTTGCATCCTGACACTCATCTCATGTCCAAGCTTTAAACCTCTTCTTCTGCTCTTCACTCATTGTCTCATATTCCTTTAAAATGACACAAAAGGGTTAAAAAGTTATTTGAAACCTCTGACTTACCACTTCAAGTCATATTTTCCTAGCTGAGCTGCTGGAAAGCTCTCAAATGCTACTTTTCTATCGCTGCCAGATACAAGACCATTCCTGACATTTCTGTTTTTACTGGCATGGAGTGACGACTGTTAAATACACAAACCTTTACATGACAAAACCCCCAAATTACTAGCTGCTGTCTGTGTGGTTGTTAATATGAATATTCTCCTGCGAAACATTTCGAACTTTGACTTTCGTTCACGTTTCACATCCTGTACTCCTCAACTTCACCTTTCTCACTTCCGCCTTCTGTGGCTTTGCTTGCTGTCAGTTTGTGATTTCTATGACTGACCCTGAACCTACAACTACAACATAATTAAAAAAGAAAAGACAGAAATCAGTGATGATCGAGCGAGAACAACAAACTGATTAATTAACAACATTTGTATATGGTATGTGAAGGATAAGCTACAAAAACACCTTAATACTATATGAAAATCCTGACAAATTTGTGTTAAACTCTTAAGAGTCGTATAAATATTTTATACCGAACACTAATCTATATATTGAATCTATCATTCACATAGAATCCCATTTACAACCCAGAAAATATGCTAAGAAAACTGCATGAATTCTTCTTCACAGTCACTTATTCCCATTGCTGTCTGGCTTTTAACCCTCCAAAATTAGATTGAAACAGTCTGTGCTTACAACGACGGAAAGGCACAGCAGCAGCCAGACACAAACCAATCCTACTTAACTCTGACCTATGATTCAATATCATAAAATGAGCTCATGTTCACTTCAAGTGCCATTCTGTTAACAGCAGTCAATAAATTGCGTTTCATTTGCGGGTGTTATATTTTCATTTTTAAATTAATATAGAGAGAGAGACACACTGTGGTATTGGCCGGTTTGTCTGGGTGAGTTACAAGATCAAGATGAATCTATTTCAATTTGCTTTAAAAAAAAAAAAAAAAAAAGACAGGAAATGTGTTCAGGGGTGATAGGAAATGGCCTAGCAACTTTTATCCTCTGCTCTGCGGGCACATCTCCACCCTGTGACCACTAGAAGAAAAAAAAAAGAGCTGAATTTGCTGCAGACCCAGCTTCTTATTGAACATACAGTACTTCATGGCTGAAGAACATAGACTAAGAGGGGCAGGGTGGACAAGTGATGTCGAGCGAGAGTAGATGGTGTGAGCCATGGGCAGGGAGGTGGGTGAGTTTAGGCCGTCAGGAATGTGGAGGTGGAAACGCGAGAACGGACAGGGAGGGTCGTGCTGGGAAACACACTGGGTAGAAACCGGCAGTGCCAGAGTCTTTCACCAACCACCGACTTTAAAACTCTTCAGAAAGTCACACTTTTCACATGACTTCCACACCGTCCAGTTGGCCTTTAACAAAAAAGGAATTCTGCTTTTTGTTTTCCCAGTGCTGGCTTGCTTTCTTCTTCACAGAAACCACAGAGAACTGTCTGGAATTAAATTACAGTCTCTGGCTCGGGCTTGACAAATCCAGAATTATAGGAAGCCAAATATGGATGTTTAACAGGGTTTCTTACAAGAAAAATTATTGTATTTGAGTTTGCTTGAAGGAATTTATAAGTCCACTGATCCATTTGTTGTTCTATTGAAGTCTCACTTCCTCAAATTAATTAAAGGCCTTTAAAAGAAACAGGTCAAAAACGTCCTTCAAATTTTTTTTTCCTCTTGTCCCTTAGTCTCTTTGCAGTTTTTCATTCTTCACCATCTTCTTCACCATCAGTCTTCCTCTCTGAAATGTAGCTCAGTGTTTCTGAGTTTGGCACATTTCTCTTTGTTATGGTTTGGAATCTATACAGACTCACAGGCAATTAAGAATTGGAAAAATAAAAAAGTTCACAAGTGTTATTCCCATCAGACTGATGACAATGTCTGTGTTCACGTTGCTTGCATTACTAAAGGATGCCATTAGGAGGAGGAAACAAGTGTGGCCGCTGTTCGAAGACCGTTTACTTTGCAGAAGAGGTACTCTGTGATGGGCGGAGCTTCCACAAGTCCTGCTTCCTGTGCAGTGAGTTAATCATTTGCTGTTTCCTGTGATTGTTAGTGTGGAGACTAGTGAACTTCTGACACTTGTTACTTGCCATTTTATCTACAAATAATTGTAACCTGATGTAAAATGTTGCTCATGGTGGTCTTAAAAGAAAAGCGTAAACAATACATATATGGGGAAAAATGCTGTGAAGTACAGTCTGCTATAACGATGGTGAAAGTATGATTGCAATGCATTTTCATCTGCGGAGTATTTTTTGTTGTGGATATTGAGTCTCGGGTTGACTGCCTCCTCCTTCTCGCTACATGTCCAGCAGAAAGTCTGTAAACATTAACAACAGAGTGCGGGACAGCTATGGGTATAATACCACAGACTGTTAGCCAATTAAAATTGAAAGACGGCTTTCCCCCATTTCATTGACTTTTTGAATTGCTGACTGAGGCATTATGGTTGCGAATTATATCCAGCCTCAAAAGGGAGTCAGACTCCTACTAAGCCTACTAAATTAGACCAACTATGTTCCTGCTTTGTAATCAAACATTCCTGTGATGGAATTCAGATGAGAGCATTTTTCTTCAATAGAACTGTTCCATAAAAGGAAAGGGTCAGGATGCATGAATGTGCTCAACAACATGTTATGCAAAACAATAACATAAGTGTGTGTGTGTGTGTGTGTGTGTGTGTGTGTGTGTGTGTGTGTGTGTGTGTGTGTGTGTCTGTCTGTCTCGTACAGTGGTGTGTAAGAAGAACCTGGACAGCACAACTGTTGCTGTTCATATGGATGAAATCTACTGCAAGGCCTGCTACGGCAAGAAGTACGGGCCAAAGGGCTACGGTTATGGCCAGGGAGCAGGGACCCTCAGCACGGACAGAGGAGAGTCCCTGGGTATTACACTCGAAGAGTGAGTAATACAGAAACACACATGCTTCTTGATTTTTGAGGCCCTTCATCCACATTTTTCTCCCGTTTCCCCATCAGACCTGCTTCGCATCGTCCCACCACCAACCCAAACCCATCGAAGCTGGCTCAGAAGTTTGGAGGGTCAGACAAGTGCCCTCGCTGTGGCAAAGCTGTCTATGCTGCGGAGAAAGTGATTGGAGCTGGGAGTGTAAGAAAAAAAACACACAAAAAAACACTTGCACACACAGGCATAAACAAATACACCCCTTTTAAAATAGATCTTCTTTCTATCTACAGGCTTGGCATAAAATTGGATGTTTCACCTGTGCCACATGTGGGAAGAGCCTTGAGTCGACCACACTAGCTGACAAGGATGGAGAAATCTACTGCAAAGGTAAAACTTCTCTGTCTGCCGGAGAAGACAGAACAGCAAACACCGCACAGCTGTACATTCACAGAAAAATCCTGAACATGACAATGTCATGTCAGGTTAATGTCTGGTTGTCGTAACTAACACAATACACAGGGCTCCAACTGTGGTTCCATTCACAACCACTAAACTGCTTCAGCATATCAGCCCTAGAATGTAAACTATATATTCTATGGAACACTTTAATTAATTGCAATTAAACTGTTGAATAAGTGCCACACGTTTTTGTTTTTTTTAGGCTCAGGCTGCATATGTCTGAAAGAGATATTATATGGGTGATGCATCATGAAATGTTAATGTCATCACTAAAATTGCATAACTTGAGCTTAGGGGTGAAACGACTGGAAGCAATATCTGTCTTCGATGAAACTTTTGGTAAGAATATGAACTGCTACTTGCATTAGTGGGCTGTGACTGTGGGTAAATGAGTTGTAATAAACACAAGAATACAGCAGAAGGCCCATTAACACTGAGGAATATCCTGCAGACAAAATATAACAAAATGCAGCTGAAATGCCAATAAAACTCCTTTAAAGTTTTGTGTGTTTGAGAACATAGTGGCTGTTTTGTTTTGTTTTGCTTTGCTACAAAATACAATATTATTTAAGTACACATCTCTCACAAGGCATGCAGTGCAGCTGTTACCTAAACAATGGTGAGAACACATGTAAAAAAAAAAAAATCAAACAAAACAAAAAGAGGAAAAAGTTCAGGTTGAAATGGAGCTAACCAAAGCTTATTTAGCTACAGAGGCACCAGTCGGGGACCGGGTCTGAAGGATGTGTTATGTTGACACCAATGTGCGGAGTTTTAAAACATTACCTTTGTTTCCAACAGGATGTTATGGCAAAAACTTTGGTCCCAAGGGATTCGGGTACGGACTGGGCGCCGGGGCGCTGGCACACACCCAGTAGAGCCCACTGGGTCCTCAGGTGGCAGCTTTCCACATTGCTGCACTACTGTCTTCTTCCTGCAGAGGGCAGGCTGCTGCAGTCTGTTAATCCCAATAGGTCAGAGGTGATTACTAGTGCAGTTCCAGTCAACCACAATATACACCCACCACACTTTAAACTGCAACATTACATATCTATTTAAAGCTTGTATTCATGATTCGCACTCTGCTTTCTTCCTCTTATTGTCAGGTTGTCTTTCCCTCGTAAAATGCAACCTAAATATCACAATAAACACCAAGTTATCTATTATCCACAGTAAATGCTCCTTGTTTATGGCATTCTTTCCAAAGTGCATGATAATAATAAAACAAATGGAAATATAATGATTTTGGTGGGTCTTTTAATAGGTACCAAAACATTACATAAGAACCTGTGAAACTCTCCCTCTCTTTGTGTCTGTGTGTGTATAAGGAAGTAAAGCAGCTTCAAGGGTGACGTTCTATGTTTAAGTTTCAAGAAATGACAAGTACATTGTATCCATTCTCCTCATAACATCACAATGACACACCGAGCACTGCGGGGGAGTCTAGGATCTTGTTACTCCACCCAGAAAACTCCTGTGAAAAGGTGATGAACGTCATGATGAATTTAAGTGGCATAATGAAACATTCCCTCGTAAGGTTAGATGCAGTCAAATGAAGGCTCAGAGGAATCGGCAGAGTTTTGAAGTTTGTTGTAAAAAAAAAAAAAAATGCCGTGACCAGATTTTGCCAGTTATTTTGGCATATGTAACTCTTGTTTATGTATAAAATATATAAAATGATAGCCCTGGAAGAGGAAATACTGGCCCCCACTCCACAATTGCAAATGCCTAGAATAGGCCTCATGATCAGTAATTGACCGATTATCTGTTCAGCAAAAACGTTTCTTTCTCACTCATACAGTCTATTCTCATAAACTTGCACATTACATTTCACCTCTTCATCCCAATCTCAGCCTCCCACTCACATTCCAGCTCCCAAGGAGATAAGTTTCAGCAACTTAAACTGTTTTTTGAAATGTAAAAGAACATCTAAATGTGATTTCATGAACTTATTTTTAAGTTTTTCTTCTATACTAGCAGGTATGGTAGTGTGGTGGGTTTATCTAAACACGTGCACTGTCACCCAAGTGGGAGGTGCACAGCTTAAAAATACCTACCGGAATTTCTGTTAACTCTCAAACACTACACAGTGCTGTAAAACCCAACTGTCTACGTGCACTCAGTTAACGCTCTTTGTGTGCATTTCGCTTGCGCCGGCGGGCGCATAGACACGCAGTCGAGCAGGGAATTTCATAAACAGCCCGGATCTCCTCGTGCCGTCACTGGAGAGGAGGCGGGGTGCGAGCTGGAGGAGGAGACGGTCCTCACAGGAGCCGGGCATGTTCAAACATATCCAGGCAAACAAGCCTGCCAGCCTCCACCGTCCTGTCATTGCGCACAGATTGGTCGTATTCGCAAAGTGTGGTCGCTTTTGTTAGGATATCATTAATTCCATTAGCGCCCTGAGGAACACGTGACGGATAGACTATTATAAAATGGTTCTTTAATTAATTCACCTTGAGACTACTACGTTGCTTCAGTTCAGTCTCTTTCTGGGGACTTTGGCTCATTGTGGCCATGTCTTTCCCGGCCAAAGTGATGAGAGACGGGCTGCTGGAGAAGCGGAGCAGCGGGCTCCTCCAGCTGTGGAAGAAGAAACGCTGCGTGCTCAACGAGGAAGGGCTGCGCTTACACAACTGCAAAGGCGGCGGGGCAGGTGATGCTCCGGGTTCGGCGTGGAGCTCCAAAGCCAAAGAGCTCCTCTTTGAGCGCATGGCCACGGTGGACTGTGTGGAGTACAAGCGGGGGCTGGTGTACTTCACCGTGGTCATGGCGACGGGCAAGGAAATTGACTTTCGGTGTCCGCAGGAGGGCACGGCGTGGAACGCGGAGATTGCCTTGGCACTGGTGCGCTATAAGAACCTGCAAGCTGTGCAGACCGCCAGGAACCGGCACCTGTACACAGCGCACCTGGGGAGCACCGGGGAGGATGAGGACCTGTGACTTGGTGAACGTAAGTGAGATGAAATAGACCTCAAGACATGTCCCATTGGGTTGAGCATGCTCTTTTATATTATTTAGGTTTAAATATTGGTTTGTTTGGGGTTTGACAGTGAATTCCAAGCCAATGCGTCAGTTGAACACCTGGTAAAGGCACAAATATATCACAAATTGCTGTCTTATTTCCTCCTAAAAGATGTTTGACGGTGAACACCTAAAAGTCTCCAAACACTTCAGCAGCTGATATACCAGTTTGTCTCTTCTGTGGTCGACAAGGTGCTAATCATTGGAACAAGTTGGTGCAGTGATTGGATGGAATGAAAACATCCAGACTCTCGGGGATGAGGCGGCACATGGCTGAGAAGCACTCAAGCCTCGAGTTAAGCTCATGCTGAAGGCTATTTACAAGCACCACTTCAGTGTGTAGATGTTCCACTGAGTCTGAGTCATCAGTGTTTCCTTACACTGGTCATCTGCCTCCTCTGCACCTCAGTCTTTAGGACCCAAACCACTCTCACTTGAGGACATAATTACAATGCAATGTGAGCCTCCAAAATAACATCTGCCTGCCTCTCCCTCACCAGGCAGTCAAGTATTTTTAAACACACACACAGTCTCATGTATTTGGTTGACATGAAGACAGTTGGACATTTGGTCTGACAAGAGCTTCGTCTCCCATGAATCTTTTCAATGTTTTAATATTTAGGGCGGAATCAGTGCCATCTTATGACTACAGAGTTATTTACTGAAACTGGTCACTGAGATCTCAAGTGTTCATGAACTGTGTTTGTACGTCTGAACTATGAGCTCACAGTCCAGGAATCCACAGCGATGCTTCCTTAAGAGAGCTGCAGTAGTCAAGTGCCGAAATTAACTTAGTAGCTATGGTAACAGTGTAATATAGCTCACTACAAATGTACTTTGTAGAACACGTTTAGTCACCTCAGTGGTGACCATATCTGTTAATTAATAAATTAATATTAAAAATATTCCCTTTCTTTTTTTTTCAGCCTTCATACATTCTGGAAGTGAACCAATCAGATGGGAGAAGGGTTGAGCGCACCAGATCCTTGGGCTTGATCATGTGATGCACAGCATGATGGGATATACATTAAAGCCATCAGTGAGAATATGGATCAAATGACTGAGAACAAGTGTCACAGACACACTTCTTGTATTCTCTCATGAAGTTATTCAAGCCGTCATACAAAGTCTAAGAATCCGATATACTTCCACCATGGATAAGAGCTTTTTTTTCAGTCATGACCTCATCGTTTGAGGTTGATATGGAGACTCCAGCATGAGGAAAAGACGCTTTTGGAGGGGGAAAAAAAAAAAAAAACTGGCGCTACGGCACCGTTTACCCCTTTGTGCCTTGATGTTTCAAAAATAGCTTCTATTTTGAACATCATTTTTCCGTCATTTTTGACACTGCTGAAACAGGACTCGCTTTGTTCCAAGCTTTGGTTTTGTTTGGCTTAAGCTAGAATCACATCACGTGCTTGGAAAACTTTTGTTAGATCTGCATGTTATTCTAATGCTGAACATTAAGTATTTTGTTCATTGTATTTATATACCATGTACAGTATTACAATAATAAACAAAAATAAAAAACATTTTTGTAACCTTGATGCGCTGACATTTGTCACTCGAGTTTCTATTTTTGAACAATGCTTCAGTTTTCAACACTGGGACATATAATATTTATCAGTAAACCCTCTGCTGCAATTTGTATTGGGTTTAGACCATTAACTGCTAAGCTTATTTGTTTCCAGTTGTGTTGTAACCTTGTTGTTATAGCCTCTGGAAAATGCACACACCCCAGACATGGATGGATGGACGGACAGACAAACGAACGCACACACACACACAGAGAGAGAGAGAGAGAGAGAGAGAGACTGCGGCATTGCTCCCGTGCTATTGCGTGTATTCTTAAGTCAGGACACCTTTTGTTCTTGAGCGGTGTGGAAGACTAATGAGAAACACGGTGAGCCTGAGGCATGTGCACACAAACATCCACCC
>NW_027210605.1:4732500-4805000 GCF_029030835.1 Brachyistius frenatus | reverse complement strand
GAGAACATCTACACATGTATTTTTTACAAATTACAGATGGAAACACACGACATGACATCCCAATATTTTAGAAAATAATAACTTGAATTTACTACTGCAAATCTGTCAGTCAATCTGGAAGTAATAGTAGGTGCCAATCCTGCGTTTTGACTTTTGGTGGCCCAAACCTTTTGTTTGTATGTAATGAGTTTTCATTTCGTCTGTCTGGGAGGCTTAATTCGGGATTAAATTTCCCCGGGAGACTCCCCGCTTGCATGTCTAACATTTTGATCTACCCTTCGAGGTTTAGGTGCGAGTAAACAAGAGTCCACAGCCACGCTGCAGGCTCTGTAGGGGCTGTACTGAAGCACTGCAACATTTTCAGCTAAATATTAAATGTCAGCATGCCACCTTGCTCGCATGACGATGTTAACATACTAATCATCGCGGGGGTACCATTACCATATTAGTTTAGTGCAAAATCATGATAACATGATACAATTACCATTGAAGACAAATTTGCCCACAGTTGAGGCTGATGGAAATGTCATCTGTTTTGCAGGTATTGGAATAGTTTTGACTCATTCATGACGCGAGAGGAAGAAATTCATTTAACTTTACATTGTGGGGAACATAAATGTCGCCATCAAATTTTGCGGCGGTTCACGCGACACTCCTTTAGTTCACTTAAAAATCACAAAATGAAACTTTATGGTGGTGCCAAAGGATCCCGGGATCATCAAAGTCATGAGGATTCAACCACAAGGGACCAGAAATGCCCGTACAAAATGTTATTGCATTTCATCCAATAGTTGTGGAGATATTTCAGTCAGGACCAAAGTGGTGGACCAACCACGTTGGCATCGCTAAAAATACTGTATTGCCTAATCACATAAAGAGCCCCTGTCATTGCACACGTGTTGTGACACTCCCTTTTAGCATTTCTAATTAAAATACGTCCAAGTGTTGGTTTCGTGCTCCCATTAGTTTCAGTTCCCTTCCCAGACAATCTTTGACCAGTACAAACATAGAAAGTCTTACCTTCAACATCCGAGTTGCTGTCATCCCCACGTGAGGTGCAAGGCCAAAGCTCCAACTGCTTGCCTCTCGTTTTAGATGAATCTGCAAGTGACAAACGGATAGAGTAAGATTACACAGCAAGAGAGATGGGCTTGACTAATAATAGCCTCCACGAACACACACAAAAAAAAAAAAAACCCGACAGAGAGAGCAAGACAATGGGGTGGTGCAGTTAAATAGAGGGAC
Organism: Brachyistius frenatus; assembly: GCF_029030835.1. Lineage (NCBI taxonomy): Eukaryota > Metazoa > Chordata > Actinopteri > Embiotocidae > Brachyistius > Brachyistius frenatus. The sequence continues at coordinate 4,803,755 of NW_027210605.1, read as the reverse complement.
ACCAAATCGTCGGGCTCATCTCTGATCGGCCCATCCTGCCTCTGCCGTGGTCGCATCTCCGTCTGCTGCCTCTGACACAGGTAAGGTCCCCTTCGCGGTGTGGTCTGCAACGCTTTTCAGGTGTAGTCTTAGGCCTACGTTCATGTGCATGGACAGTTTGAATACATAAATGTGGTAACGTATAGACAGATCTAGTAGTGTTCGTTTCTGTTTCTGATGGTGTCGGTGTAGAATAGTTTACGTCAATCAAGTGAACAGGGACATCGGCAGAGACATAGAGAAACATATAAAAGTGTTTTAATGTAATTTTGTTTGCGGCCTCGTTTCATCCTTGACTGTGGTTATATATAACCTATCACGAGCTCCAGCCAAAACATTCCACGGGATGATTAACACAAATAATAGCAACCAATGGGTTTAAATCTGTAGCCAAAGCAGATCTGTTCAAATCTGAGGTTGATGTGAACTTTCCAAAGCCCCTTAGGTTACTTTTTGCATTGCCAAGTTGGCGGCACCACAGAGGTTCATAAGCATCCATGAGTTACTAGCAGTAAATCCCTGATCCAGGCTCAGCACAACCATCCTCCACAGCTGTCCATCAGATGTCCCCTGGTCTATTTGGGGAGACAGGCCACTCTAAATTCCTCCCCCTGAGATAATCCCGAGGAGAAAGATGGGGATGAGGGAGACAGAAGAGATGGATGAGGGACAGCTATCAGTGTGGAATTTTCCTAATCCGCTGGAGCAGCTTGTAGCCCCGTTATGTTAGGGGCTCTTATGAGGCGTCATTCTCGACTCAAACCAAACAGTGAAATGGCAGAGAGACGTGGAGACAAAGGGTGAGGCGAGGCAGAGAAGGGGTGAGCGCTGTTAATTGCGTGTCGATTCGATAAAGGGCAGAAGGGCATGCGACTGAGGGGAGAGGAGGGGAGCGGTAAGGTGATGACAAAAGTGAAAACAATACAATAGAGATAAGAGCCAAGACGAATTAAAACACAGCATCAGCTTATGCCTCGTTAAATGTGTCACTGCTTTCATGATCCTTTATGTTGGATTGAAAAGATTTGAGCGAAACTGTCGACTGCGAGGTCTGAAGATTTTTTTTTTTTTTTAAACTAGAACATCGTTATCTGAAAAGACCTCCCCGCTGTTGAGCTTCTCCATTGCAAATGTCATTTTTCATTGCACTTCCTACAACACGTCATTCTCCGCCACACTATTTGGGTGCATACAAATTTAGCAGCAGCAGTCTAAAAGCCTTAATAACCTAAATACTAAACGTAAAGATGGATTTAAGGTTTCTTAGACCAATGGTTCTCAAACGTGTTTGATGAGGCAAACGCACCAATGAACTCCAATACTCCTTCTTTGATGGCGTTGTATATTTTGACCATTTTTCCTTACTTTTACCAAATAATTTCAACCATATATCTATTACCATTGAGGTGGCTCCCTCAACCAATTATTCATTATGTTTGGATAGTTATCTATTAATGATTTTAACTATTTACCCAACACTTTTACCAACAACTTAAACTGTATTTTGTTTTTTTGTAGTTTTTGTATTTTAACCATTTATCCATTACTTTTACCTTATCATGTTAACGGTTTATTCATTTACTTTTGGCTATCTTTTTTAACTGTATTACTTTAACAATTTACTTTTAGCTGTCTATTACACCAGTTTCTCTTATTTATAATAACATAAACAAATGTATCTTATTTATCCTCAATCTATTTTTGTTTAGCCATCTTTTTAACCACCTGTCCTCTGAATTCAGCTCCATATACAAAGTTTCAGCAGTTTCAACTGATCTGCTTGTTTAATAATTATAGTTTTCATGCACTCTCAACATGTGGTGATCAGACATTACAGGATACATTTCTCTTAATAGAGATTGTCACGTGTGTTTTTCGCCCCACTGCCTCAAAAATGTTCCATGTATTCCACACAGCAGCAGGACCAAAACAACCCTAATCAAAACAAGATTTTTCTACATTATGCTTACGTAACAAATTCCAGAGGATGTTTTTGACAGCCAGATAATACAGAATAAAGATGCAGAAATTTGTTTTGCGAGTCGTGAAAAGTAGAGGCCACGTTTCTATTAAGTACGACAGTCAGTGGGAGTGTTAACCGGCAGGGCTGGACACGTCGGTCTCTAATTTGGTCTGATTGGCTTGCTGACAGATTACATACAATGAAATCAACTCCACATTCTGAGAGCGTGTTAGAGAGAAGTGTGAATAGACGATCTATCCCACCAAAAGCTGACAAACAAACACGGCCAACTTCTCAGCGTGTGTGTGTTTCTAATCTCTTCTCTCTCTTCCAGTGAGATCCCATCACCAGGATGCCTGAGCATGTGTGAGTGATCAGGCTTTGTGTTCTTATTATAGACCATTCACTCATTCTCTCTCTCTCACACACACACACACACACACACACACACACAAAGTAAATATTTTCTTTGAGCTTTGCATTTCATTACTTTGAAATGATGTCCATTTGTCTTTTACAGGCAAGAGGTAAGGCGACGTGGCCGCTGACTGTGACCAAAGACTGTGTTGTTGCTACAAAAATCCACAGAAACCATTCAGATTATGATTTATTTTTATCTGCAAGTGAACGTCTCATATTATACTTGTATTGACAATGTCCTAAATTATCTTGTCCATACAGAGGAAATCAAAGATCTCTGCTTCAAGGAAGCTGATGCTCAAGGTAAGAAAGACCATGGACCTGATCCCTTCTGCTCCGCTGTGATGTAATACCTGCGTTTAGCCACGAGAGGGCGGTAGAGACGTCTGTACCACAACATGTCTCACTTTGTTTGCATGAGGAAAACATTTAATCCGAATGTTCCTTTGCCCAAATCAATCCTTTGAAGATATTATTACATGTCAACTCATGTTTGTGCAGAGTCTCATGGTGGCAAAGGCCAAGGAGGAATTGGAGCAAGAGATCTTAGTCAAAGAGGAGGAGAAACACAAATACCTGGCAGAGAGAGCTCCTCCTCTTAACACCGGTGGCCTGAGCCAAGCGCAGCTCCAGGTAACTCGTCCTCAAATTCCCCCATTGTTCTCTCCACTCACTTCTCTGTCATTTAAAACCAATAAAAGCTGCTAAAGAAGCGACACCGAATGCAGACAGCTGTCAAGGATCCAGTTCGATAACATCCGGCTATTTTCATAAACTGTGCCACAACTCTTTCTTCACCTCTTGGTTGAACTGATAGCTCCAGGTGGTTTGAATCCTACCTGGCCGATTTGCCGCGCTCCTTTGACTGAGCATGCGCACCAGCGGGCTCAGCTGACCGAACTGGCTAACTTCCGGTTAAGCAATGCCTGCGTTTATTCGTCACCAGATGTTAATTAACTACGTTCATTTCGACTCCGGTATTGAAAGCCGAAAGTACCACAAACCGCTTATAACGCCAACAGGTGGTTTGTTAATGGACTCCACCCTGTGCTTTTTTTTTTTTTTTTTGTTTTTTTTGCTGTCATTGAATTTGAACTGTAAACACCCAATTAGTAAAGATAACACAAATCAAGCATTGATCTCCTTAGCTGTGGTAGCCTCGAGCCTCTTCCTCTTGATGAGGTCATCAACAACAGTATTCACATCTTGATTAAACATACAGCCGATATTTTATTTTGCATTTCCATATGAGTCCCTACTTCTATCTTTTTACGTAGGCTAGTGGTCAGGAGTTCAAAACGTTCAAAAACCAATAAACCTCAAAAAATATTTGTTTCAAATTCAGTTAATTCTCCATATTCAAAGGAATCCAGGGCCCTATAAGTCACTTGTTTAAGGATTATGTCCCAAAAACTCACACTTTTCCAACTGCACAAATTTGAAGTTGCTCTCAAAATCAGGCATTTTCAAAATTTGTTTATGTGTATGAATATGTAGGATCTCTGCAGAGAGCTACATGCCAAGACAGATGTGGTCGATGAGGAGCGTTATGACATTGAAGCCAAAGTCATGCTAAACACACGCGAGGTATGCAATATTTTGACCTTGTCCCTATGTCAGAACTGGGAATAACATTTAATATGACCAATCATGGCACCATGAGAAAACTCCCGCAGCATGAAAAATAAACGCCTCTCACGTCTTTGTTCCTGGACCAGATAAAGGACCTGAACATCAAGGTTTTGGACCTCAGGGGGAAATTCAAGAGGCCTAATCTTCGACGCGTTCGTGTGTCCGCTGACGCCATCCTTCGCTCGCTGCTGGGCTCCAAGCACAAAGTCTCCATGGACCTCCGAGCCAATCTCAAGTCTGTCAAGAAAGAGGACAATGAGAAGGTGTGTGCTGATGGAGAAAAAAGAAATCACACTGATTCACACAAAACACAGTCAAACAAGCCTGAACGAGATGTGTGCCTTGCTCAGGGCGCAAGCATGTGTGTAGCTACTGTGAAGTTCCAGATCACATGACCACATGACATCAGTGCCTAAAATGTCACCTGGAAACTTAATGTGTGTGTTCAAGGAGTGTTTGAGATATCCATTTAGGCCACTGCGTATGTGAGAGAGGAGGTACAGTACACAGCACAATGTTCCTATTGTACACAGAAGAGTAGCTTTTGTGACCGGTTCTGCTCACTGGTCAGTGCGTGTGTGCACATGTGAAGATTAGCTGGCTGTGGTGTGTATCTGCTTCTGCGCTTGCAGGGATGTGTGTGTCTCCAAGAGTATTACGTGAGGTAAACCAGTTACACTAGTACGGGTACACAGTATTCTCTGAGGGGATTCTCATTTGATAGCATGGGTCTCAAAGACTGAGACACGACAATACGATTTTATGAACCTGCTCTACTTTGCAGCCTCTTTAAAAAAAAAAAAAAAAAAAAAACTATTTTAATTTGTTTTGTTTTTTTACAACATCCAACTTTCTACTTTCTGCAGAAGAGGCCAGCAGAAGACAGTGACTGGAGGAAGAATGTGGAGGCCATGTCAGGGATGGAGGGAAGGAAGAAGATGTTTGATGCTGCTAAGGGTCCTGCCCAGTGAAGCCAAGAAGCGGGCTAGTGTCACATAAGCGACATCACTCTACTCTCCATTTGAATATTGTACTCCCACACTTTTATTTGCAGTTTATGTAATTCTACTTCATGCTGACATACGTTGATATGTTAGTGCCATGGAGGTGAGAAGATGTTGCTCTCCTCGAAGGTTTCCGACTCTTCTGCTTGCTGGTCTTTGATAAGGTCTTAAAAGGACTTTATCTGCCATGTACAATTATTTATAGTTCTAATAACTGATATTTAACCTTAACCCCGGTCATTCAGGCTTATGTTTTTACAGAAATGTCCAAATTTGGAACTTGTATCTCTAAAATTAAAATGTGGACAATATAGTATCTAAATCGAAAGGCCAACAAATGAGAGCCGATCTGGCCAAATTAAAAAGCATATTTCATATTCTTGCTTGGGGACAAATCATAACAATGTGCTTTGGATTTGCATTCTGTAACAAAGTGATGTGCACTTCATCATCTGGATTTGCATGAAAACTGACATTGCAATAAAAAGATACAAAAAGTACTCTGGACATCAAAAACATTTCTTTGTAATGCTTTTTTTTCTTGCGTGCTCCATGAATATTTGCTGTATTCAGTGACTGCCCCCACATGCTATTATTGAATTGATCATTTGTGCTGAACATTTTTTGTTTATTTTCCACAAATGAAAGTTCAGTTAACTAGTTGAAATTCTTAAAATGACATCTACAGTATTCCTTCTCCCCATCAGAATCTCCTGAATCTAAGACTACACAAATATTCTTCATACCCAATGCACAAAATGTCCCTTGTGTATTTGCATTTGAGGTTTACAGTTTCCTTGAGAAAGCATCTTAATGGTACAGTAGATATAAACGACACTTTTTCCAAACGCTATTGGTGACACAGCCTTATATTTGCACACACACACACACACACACACACACACACACACACACACACACACACACACACACACACACACACACACACACACACACACACACACACACACACACACACACACACACACACACACACACACACACACAAATAAGAAGAATCTGGAGAAGCAACAAGTGCCTAAATTCAGTTATGAGTTATCATGATAACTGGGCTCACCCTGTTTATTGTGGCCTCACAGACTATAATAGGCGCCGGTGGTATAAAGCCAGGTGAGGTGGAGTGTGTGTGTGTGTGTGTTGTGGACTGGGCATGAGCCTGGGTCAGAGTCCAGCACACTGGGTTCCACAGAAAGGTGTGGCCTCACACAGCAGAGCAAACAGTCGGACTCAAACTGTAAGGAGACTCACTGCGCAGCGCAGCAAGGCATCAGGTGGAAATGCAATGGAACATAGTTACACACATAGTCTTCCTTTTAATATTGGACCATAAAATTCGATTGACAGTTCAAAAACAACTTTCCTTGACTAGTCTTTTTGTTTTTCTGTTACTCTTCTGCTTTGATGGTTGTTTCTGTTCTTGTCCCTCCTGTCTTGTCAGTTTTTTTAAAAATATTTTTTTGATGAAAGGCTTTGCACCTTTTTTTCCCCCCCAAATATTTGCTACTTTATCACAACTTTTTTTTTTTTTTTTTTTAAAGTTTACTCTGTAGTTGATAATTGTTTAATAATTACTGTGAACTGCAGAGTAATATTATACCTATTAGACACATTTTTGTATATCTCTTTGTTAAATGTCCTCCTCGGCCCAGTTACTCCTTGTGGTTAACATAATATCGTAACATTATTTAAATACACAACAACAACATTAGCCATCATCATAAAAAAAAAAAAAGTCCGTTGTATTTCCCTTAGCAATCTGAATAAGCTTATTTATCTATCTGGAAGCGTAAGAAAAAAACAAAACACAAACGAGAATTAGTCAGAATTGTCACATTGGTCTCTTCTTCCAAACAAGGGGAAACTCTCTCGCTCTCTGCTCACCCCCACCCTCCCTTTTGTCGGGTGGGAAACTTACCTTTGTGGTCATGTGACGCCTCAGTGAGCCGCACCGGGGTAAAGGTGGATTGCTTTGTGCCGCACTGACTGTAATCTGACTGCCGCCCTCAGAGGACAAATCAGTCGATTTCTTCCGGTCTTTGAGCGAAGAGGAGCTTCAGGAAACTTTATATGTAGGCTATACATCTTTTCCAACATGTCCATCAGTCGTAAGAACTGGTCGGCTTTGTCCAGGTAAGATCATTGCTGGCACGTTTTTTTTGTGTTTTTTTTTTCGAAAGCGAATATGACACCTGTGTTTCATCTGCAGCAGCTTCTTGTGGACAGTAGATGCAAGAATGTTGTGGACTCTTAAGCAGTCTGTTGCAGTTATAGTCTGCTATTATATTTAGAACATCCGTAGGGACTGCAGTAGGCATCTACAACGTCTACAGTTGTGCTCTTCTCTGTCTTATTTGATATCATTATGAGGATTACGGGCACCTCTTACTTTGCAGTGATATTTTGAATTTTATGCTATAAAGTCGAATACGCTTTTTACAGGTGAAAGCGTAGGAATTTGTAAAAATGTATGTACCGTTTTAATTTTGAATAAGTGTTTTTTTTTTGTCCAGTGGTGCTCTATAACTGACAATTATAATTACTGTGTTTCCTACAACCATGATGCAAATTATTTGGCTGAAAGAAAGATTTATGTTTGCTTCGACAAAAAAAAACAGTCCTGACATTTATGATTTAACAGCTGAAGAACAAGTACAGCAGGTTCTCTGTAACGGTTATACCAGCTCTAAATCTCTCCTTTCTACCAACCAAAACACGTTTTTAGGATTCATTTCTGTAGATTTCGTGAAAGTGTATCGTTTGCACAGTTTTGCATCTGTTCACCATCTGTGTCTCCATTTGTGTCTGCCTTTGTTTCATTTTCTGTTTTACGTCCACGTTTTTTGATCATCTTGCCACATGTGTGGATTTTGACTGTTCCTTCAGCCTAGCACGTCAGTGGACGGTTGAAGACGAGGAGGAGGTGGAGAGGGAGAAGAGGAGGATGAGGAAGAGCTTGAGCAGCACCGCCGACCCAGATGCTGACCTCAGCCCCATACCCAGAGACACATCCGCCAGTCACAGCACCCCCGGAACAGACTCCCCAAGTGACATGTCCCAGGGCCTCAGCAGGTTGTTAAACCTTCATGTAAACTTTGTCTGGTCATGTTTCTGTTGGAAGTGTGTGCTCTGCTGTACTTACTGCTATTCCTATCTTCTGTCTTTCTGTTTCATTCTTTCTACCTTTCCTTTTCTGTTTCTTTCTGGCACGTGAGATGGCCATCACTGTTCCACTAAAAAGGTGTACAATCAATTTCCTTTCACCGTACACCTATTTAGTGGTTGTGTTTCACACACACAGTGAGAGGATTCTTACTTCTTTTTTTTTTCCCCGTGGGAGTGTGTCACCTGTATGCTTTTGCAACACATGAAAACACCTGATACCGTGCATGAAAAGTATGAAAAGCTGTCAAAAAAAAAAAAAAATCACAGCAGCTGAGTGCCTGGAGCAGACACAGTCTTCAAAGAGAGAGAGCAACTGTAGAGCCTTTCATGAGAGAAACCTGATCAGACACAGAACTGACAGGTCTTTTCGCCTCTTTCTGGAGACCATCCATCATGTGTATCGGTCATGAACGTGTGTGTACATACTGTTTATTGTCAGTGAGGAACAGATGCCGACTGACTTCATGGAGATGCTGCGAGTGCGTGACGAAAAGCGGAGGATAAGGCACGTGGAGACGCTAAGACGACAGAAGAAGGAAGAGGAGGAGGAGGAAGAGGAGGATGAAGCGGAAGCCAGCGGAGAAAAAGGAGGAGGAGGAGGTGCCAAGGTGGAGCCACTGATGAAAATGGATGAGGAGCAGGGCAGTGTGTTCAAACCACAATCACCCCTGAAAACAACCTCTTACAGTTTCGGCAGCAGCAGCGTCACCAGAACTGCCATCACAAACAGACAGGTAAGACTGCAGCCAATAATTACCGTCATATGACAACAACACTGACGCTATTGCAAATAACATACTTCCTTTAGTGCACTGATAAATAGCGCTCTTACATGTTATACTTTCGTATTACTTGAATTTCGACAGGGTGTTGTTGTCTCAAACCACAAACCGCTGTTCAGCACTTACCGGAGATAACTGCAGCACTTGAATTCATCACCTGCCAACATATCTGCTGGCTTTGTTTATTCTTCCCAGAAATGAACGAGTTCTCGTGCCTTCTGTTTAACAGACTCAACAAAGAGCCTGATGGCTATCTGTCCAACAGCAGTTTGGTGGCGCTCAGTGAAAAATAAACACTTTTGTGAGGTGTTCTGCAACAGCTGCATCTTCCTCTGACGTCTTAATTTGATAATTCATGACATCGGTGGTCCCTTCCTTTCCGCTACGTAGCCGAGATGGCATCATCTGGGAACTTGTAGCACGGTGCATGTTTCCAGACTTAGTGAGTGTTTTTATGTAATTACACCACTTGGAACACAGCATGAGACTTTAAAGCCGTGCTTGCTGCTCTGTGACAAACAATGAATGTCTGGGACAAATACTGCAGTAGATGTTGAGATATTTCACAGAGTAATTGAAAAAAAAAAAACAACTGTGGGCTGACCAACTGACTGACCAACAGACCGACAACAACATCCCCGCCAGGAAAGCCAAAAGTGACAAAATAAGGACTGCCTTCACTGATAGACAAATGAGGTGGATACACACTAGAAAAACCTCCACTCTTACTGAAGCCATTACTGCGTCACTAAGTCATAACACAGTGGCACCAACAGTGCCACCCTGGAGCGTGGTTAATCACTGTTACCCCACACAGAGGGATAGTTGTTAAATATTATCTAGATTTTACAACAAGTTGAACTCAATACATTTCTTTCCCTCACAAAGATATTAAGAAAGTGTGTATAATGCCACGCACATACATGCATGTCAAGCTGTCAGCTATTTATAAACAAGTTTGGTCATTTTTCTTTGAGGATAGAAGCATTTAAATATATTGCATTTTATTACTGGACTTGATCTCCTTCTGTGAGTCAAGTGACCATGCAGATCATCTCTAAAACTTTGATAAGGTGTGGTCATAACTTTATCTTTTATTGGTAGGTAGGTATATACTTTATTTACTTTATTGCTCCTTTTCATTGTATCTGGCATAACTGCACCATATTATGCAATGCAAGGTGTGTCTCTGTACAAAAGCTTGTATACTCATGCTGTTTTGCTTCTTTGTTAGCATGAAAACAGAGAGACGTCGGATAAAGACCCTGATCCCAAACCCTCATCCGGCCCGGCCCGCAAGTTTGTCAGGTGAACAATGGCGATTTCTGTTCTATTGTTCTCTGTAGGTTAGTCATCACAGGAGAATCACAGAACATTTTACAAGGAAAACATGAAGGTTATAGACTCCTCACAGGGAAATTAAAACAGCAGAAGGAAAGAATAGTGTTGCAAAGTAAAATACAACCAATATATTCCCAATAACGATCTAATTATAATGGCTTTGTTTCTTATCTGAATAGTCAACCATATAAAGAAAATGATGTGCTGACAAACCAGTTTGAAGACGTAACATTTATTATGCTTACGTATTCTTACACAGACTGACCTCTTCCTTAATAAGATCAACAGGCTACATAACTAGAAAGTTTTTTCTAAGTTAGTGTCAGATAGTAAAACATTAATGCATTCTGGCACCTCTGGTTTTCTCTTTGGATACAAACTCTGCTGTGTCATTTTATTGGCTTGAAGCAGTAAAGAAGACTACTATGACTGCTCTTATCCAGCTCTTGTTTCATTTCCATTATGTGAATTTAATAAGGCAAAGGTTGGTTGGCACTAAAGATATTTTTATTTCGCTGTCACACTGATTTGCCAAGTGTCGGCAGCCTGTCCAATACTTATTTGTAAGTAATAAAGAAGCTTTAATCTTTCAACACAGTTTTGACATGGTAGACATACTTCAAAAGGATTTGTAAAATTTCAAAAGGAAACTGGTAAATACATCCTATATAACTGTTATCTCATGTATTTTTAACTGAGCTTTAAGTTCACTCACGTTTCTGTGGCTGCAGCTCTGTCTCCATCTCACTCGACAAGAGTCCCTCTACCAGCGGGCCCACAACACCCATGAGCCCTCGCTCTCCGACGACCCCCTCGTCACCACGGGAACAGTGGGCCACGACCTGCCAGAGTCCCTCTCCTCGGGCAGCTCAAAGCCCTGTTCAGAACGGACACACAGAGGAGGTAGTTTAACACACACACACACACACACAAATGACATAATTTACAAAAAAATGAGCTCAGCTTCATGTTTTTTTTTTTTTTTTGTCAAATAAAGTTTGGCTGCAAAGTGCTTGCTAAGTGCCGAGGTCACATTTCATCAATCCTATAAAAGAAACAACATCCTCTCATGTTAAAAGAGTCTTTGTGCCAGTATAATGATCATCTGCGCCTTGAAACATGGAAAAGATGTTCATAAAAGCTCATCTAAAGTCACACTGAGAGGAGGTAATTCTGATCCTTTGTATCACAAACTTTAAGCACCCTTTTTTCTTCATCACAGACCAGCTTGAATGACTCCTCTAACAACAGAAACTTTGAACAGATGGCCAAACCGGCCTTCGTCAGACAGAGCTCCAGGACTATATCTTTCAGGGTAAACACACACACACACACACACACACACACACACACACACACACACACACACACACACACACACACACACACACACACACACACACACACACACACACACACACACACACACACACACACACACACACATGTTCCCCATGATGCATGCCAACATTAAGTTTTACTATTTGACTGTTGAAACACGATGTGATGTTATTAGCTGAAGCAATATTTACCAGGTTTTATTGCAGGCTGGTTCCTCTGTTAACACCCTGACACCACAGGGCAGGAGCTGCTGACATCCGGACAACAAGAACAGCAAACACACACTCACATAGGCTTTGTCTTCCACAGATGATGAGGAAGAAAGAAGAGGAGAGTGCACCGCTGCAGAGGAGGTAAGGAAACAACCTCGTCTTGATATGGAGGCTCTTTGTATCTGCCTCCCTCCGACTGATTGGCTTCTTCTGTTGTAGTGCAAGCGTGAGGATGGCCTCCAAGAACTTCGAACCCAACACAGTAAGACTTTGATTTACTTTCATTTGATGTAAAATAGTAATAAATAATGATCAATTGATAGCCTTCCTGTGTGGCACTTTGCAAAAATGTACCACTACACAGTGCTTTACATTAATGAGATAACAAAAATAAAAAACTCTTGATTGATTCTTGATGGATTCTCAGCTTCATAGTCTGTAACTATGCACTTTGAACAGAGAGGTATTCTTTCAATATCAGCAGAGTGACATGACTACAGTGGTTGAATTGAATTTGTGTTATTGTAAGTTGTGCGTTGATACTTTTCAGTATCTGTAACTTTAGTTGTCCTCGGGTTTGTTACTAGGACCAAAATGAGGATGAAGACAAAGCGTCATCTTTCCAGAGAAAGTGAGTTTCTGTTGTTAATTTTTTCAATTGAGATTTTACTTCCAAATGTTTTGTATTTTTAGTCATTATAAGTGACTACAGCTAGACAAGCGCATTCATGCATTCTGTCTTTCCAGCTCGAGGCAGAGGATTTCATCCCGATCCATCCAGGAGAAGATGGAGAGACTGGCTCAGGCAGCACAGGTCAGTGTCAGCCCACAGCCGCTGTAATGGAAATCATATCCTTACTCTCGTTTACATCAGCTGTCAATATTACTGAGGGTTTTCTCTCAACTCTTCTTCCTGTTTGTCCACAGAAGTCAGAATCGATGCGATCTCCAGACGTGACTCAGAGGACCCTGTTCCTGCTGGAGGAGGTGTCCAGGAAAAGAGGCCTCTTTGAGAAGGAGCAGCCGGCACAGAGCCCCAGCACTCCTGGAGTCTCCAGACAGGTAAGTTCAAAAGTCACGATCAGTTTTTTTTTTTTTTTTATGCCTTTGTGCTGAAGACAGTCATACTTGAGAGCATTATGTTTTCAGATTGTCCGTCCGTCCATTTGCACTTGAGATATTGCGATATTGCAATATCTCAAGAAGGGAATTTCTTCAAATATGGCACAAACATTCACTTGGGTTCCAGGATGACCTGACCAGATTTTAGTGGTCAAAGGTCAAAGGTCACTGTGACTTTACAAAACACATTTGTGGCCAGAACTTAAGAATTTATTTGCGAATCATAATAAAATTATGAAGTCATTACATTTTATATACAAAAGGTTAAAGGTCAACTTCTATGTGACATCATAATGTTCTGCAAAATCCTTTTTTCCTGGCCATTAGTCAGCAACATAACTCAGGAACAGATTAGATTGTGACCATGTTTCTCATTTGGTTGGATACTGAATTGGTGACACTGATCTTAAAACTGTGATGACTGTGTAGATCTTCTGTGCTGTCGGGTTATAAAGTAAGTGGGAAACATCCATGTCGTAGAATTTGTGGCTTTTTTGCAGCAAAATCCATATTTGAAGGTTTGTCTACTGTGAATCAGCTTAATTGGCCTAGCATGTGAACACATATAGGATTTTTTTTTTAAAAGCCCTTACTACATATATTATGTGAGTTTGGAGACACGTGGATGTAAACTCCGGCTTCAGTGGTTGGTGGAGACGAGACGGTAATTTTATTTTTCTCTGTATCGGATGCACGTGTGCTATCATTTAACTGATTATGTCACATTTCTGTTGTTAGGAATTTAGGGGCTTCTCAGGAGGGATATCAGACCGGATCAACCGCTGGATCAACAAGACCAATCAAACTGGGTCTTCACACAGTCCCACTGTAAGGCCACCCCTGTAGTGACAGCTGAAACTGTGTCATATAAGAAGTTAAACAAGTGTAGCACCTGGACGCCAGGGGGCAGTAGTGCTCTTTCAGCTCTTTGTTGTTCCTGATGCATAGGTTTGATTCGTTTTTATTAGGTATAATATGTAAGTGATTATGAAAAAAAACAGTCAAGTTTTTCAGGCTTGAATGACAAAAAGCCCTGATCAAACCAATTCAGATTGAAATATTTATTGTTTCTAAAGCTAGGTTTTATCCCCTATTTACAACAACTATAATTATTTATGATTTGAATTCATATGAAATACCAGTATTCTCATTTGTGTTTTTCTGCATAATAGATTGACTGAACTTCAGAAGTTGAGTTCAGTCAAACCAGATTACTGTTAGTTTCAGAGTAAAGTGTCCTTGACTGTAGTGACACTGTCATATCAATTATATCTGAGCAAAAATCTGGTCATTCTTGACAAAGACATCTGACAGCTTATAGAGAAAATGCAGTGTGCTTTTCTCATCCTTTAAGAAAGAAGTGTGATAATGTTTCCATTCTCTGTCGGTAGGACTTGAGACATGTGGACATTACTAGTAAGAGGAGCTTGTTCGAGAATCGAGGGGAGGACAGCGTTTCAAAATCCAGCACTGGAAAAATCTAAAAGTGAAGGATGCACATTTTAAATGCCCAATAGGTAAGAATACTGTTCCATAATGCATGCAGTAATGCTTGTACTAATACTTCACTGGTGAAAGCTATGGAAGCCGTTATAACAACCTCTAAATAAAGCAAATCTATGGCAACTAACAATATTAACATCAGCTACATATTTTAATTTTGTCAGTTATATGTATTTCCTCAGTAATACGTTTTTGCCTCACTTTGCCTGTAAATGTAGGATTTTCAATATGGCAAGAGGAGAGGCAGAGATGTGGAGGATTGATGGATGCCATGATGGATGCTTCTTCACTTTTTGTTTTTGCTTCACTGCAGAAGCACACAAAGGAAACAGGATGGACAACCAGAGTTGAAGCTTTAGAGGAATTAAAAAAAAGAAGATACTGCTTCTATAGTTAGGAGGCTATCAAACACTTTTGCATTGTTTTGTTGCTGTATAATTTCAAACATTGAAATACAAAAGAAAGATGTTTAAATGCTATCTAATGAGTGAGGAAGTAAGTAAAAAGCAAAGTAGACATGACAGGATATGAAAAGTGGCAGGAAAAAGAAAGGGCAGTGGTATTTGTGTGAAACTCTTAATCTGTTTGCCTTAACTTTGTGTAATTTTTCAAGCACTGTAAACAGGGGAATGTCTTAAGGCTAATAATATCAATTGAATTACAGTACTGGGAATCAATGCTGGAGTTTTAATTGTATTTTTTGTCTAATCTGCTGAAATAATAGTTTGTTTTAACTTGACTTTTTGACAAGATTTGCCTGTCTAAAGAATAAAAACATTTTTCACTACAGATGTCTCACAAAATTCTTTCTAATTGAATCGTTGACTTATCTCAGAAGAGGGAGGACGCAGATAGGAGTCAGATGCCTGTGTTTTGTCAGCGGCAGGGTGCCATACAAGGGTGAAGGAATGTGTGTGTGTGTTTGAGTGAATCGTTGTCAGTGAGCAACTGTGGCTTTATCTGGATCTTTTTGGCACTGCAACCCACAGTCATGCACACACTGCGGCCTTTTTTGGGAATGGTGATAATGGCGAGTACATGCTATCTAAAAAAGTTATTAATAACACAACAACGGGTCCTAAAGCCTCTTCTCCACAACACACTCTGTTCTTGTACACTGGGACATTCACCTCACATTCACTTTAGAGGAAGTGAGGACCTCTCCTCTGCTGCACATTGAGTCCCCCCCCATCAGCTCTCTTTCTCCATCACTACATCAGCTCCTCAGGTAAGATTATAATGCTGCATGTGCCACAAAATATTTGAGCTGTGAATGAAAGTGAAGGGGAACTTGACCTCTGGGTGAATTTCTGGGGTCTGTGTTCAATGTTCAGATTCAGTGGTCCGCACCTGACCGCGCCCTGCTATGTCGGACAACGAGGAAGTGGTAGAGGAGTATGAGGAGTAGGTTGAGTCTTGTTCTTTCGACTGTTTCTGCTTAAACAAACTGAACATGCTTCTTGAATATCTCCACGTGGTTGCACAACTGTGCACACACAGTGCAGACGTGTAGTTTCTATGCATCTTTTGTTACGACGGCCGTACGTCATGTGACAGACTGTCATATTTATGTGTTTTGAAACACTAGTAATTTATACGCATGTTTGCTTTTCACAGGGAGGTGGAAGGTAAGCGCTTTCCTCATTACTCAACATGTACAATAGTGTTACTGTGCTGAAGGATGTGATCTACTGTTAAAACTAAAGCCGTGTTGTTTTAGATTTTTCTTGTTTTTCCTGAGTAATCCAGGGAGCATAATGTAGTAACCTAACACTAGATTGGATTTAAAGGGAACGTAAAGCCCTAAATGTTTCTCCTATGAATGAAAACAGGAAAATGATGAATTAATCAAATGTAAATGTTCAGCCTGTTTGTCAAATCAGCATACAGGTTTCATGGCTGTAGGTAGGGTCCTGTTGTATGTACAATATATATGAGCAATTTACAATATTGTATAATTACCATGATTCATCTGTGTTATAATGCAGCAGAAAGTAAGTTTGTGCTAAAAGAATTGAGTCTGTGATTGCAGCAGGTGGATTTTTGGGGAAAATCCACAGGATGTAAAAGTTATTGTACTCTTGAAGATTCTTTACTCTTAGTTTATAGTAGTATTAGCAGCATTATTGTAAATGTAGTTGGGTATATTGTGTGCTGTAAACCAGTTTGCATTTCTCATTTTATGATAACCCATCTTCTCTGTCTATTTCTCTGTCTGCATGATGCAGAGGAGGAGCCTGCTGAAGGTATTTAGATCTTGAATACTGACACTTATGAAAGAGCCTCAGGGAAATCAGTGAATTCTTTTTTTTGTTATGTGTCAGTTGGACACATACAATAAGATTAATTCAAATTCAAGCATAAGAATTTGTGCTTGATCTCATTATGCTTTGAAAGGGTGTCTTGTTTGTTTGTTTGTTTGTTTGTTTCTTCCGTTCGTCCTTTGTGTCTGACTCCTGCTGGCTGCTGCACTAACCACTTTTGCTTTGTTCAGCAGGGGAGCAGGGGGTAGAGGAGGAGGTGGAGGAGGAGGAGGAGGAGGCAGAGGAAGGTACTGTATAAGCTTTGGGCTAAAAAAAAAAGATAATGTACCCAGTCTGCTCATGGTGTTTGTGCAAACTCATGACTGTCTTATGCTTGAGAACAGTGTCTATCCAACAAATAAACATTATGAATGTACAGTATGGAGGAAAAAAAAGTGCAAACAAGTTTCTTGCTTTAGGAGGAATCAGAGAAAACAAAACACTGAATAATGTTTGGTAGTTGCCATAATCACCATAAACGTCTGATAAGGAGAGTGAATGTTCAAATAAGGCAATGAGTCAACATCACCCCCAGTGACAAACAGTGGCACTTTCTCACTGACATGTCTCTGTTTGTTGTACAACTTCCTGGTGCACCAGAGGCCATAGGGGAGGAAGACAAACAGGTTGACGAGGAGGAAGGGAACGAAGAACAAGGTGAGCGCTTCTAAAAGATGTATTATTGTTGTACGGCTGTTTCTGAGTGCTTGTCAGGTATCTTGTCAGAGATTACCCAGCAGGACAACGTTCTGGGGTAGAGCTGGGCCTCTGTCGCCAACATGGTGGTGATGAGTCATATATTCCACCCGTAACCAACAGTCACAGACATACGGGAAGATGATCTGCTATCTCATTCACATTTCACTTTGGTATGTGACAGTCTGCAGATACTTGAAGTTCTAATGCACATGTGTTATTAGTCACACCAGACACAGCGACTGGTTGAGATTAATTCCCTGGCCTCCCAGCCCTCAGGCTCTCGTTTATTAGTCAGAATAAGTATGCATGCATTGTTTGGGCGTCTCTCTCTGTCTCTCTCTATTTTGTTGCCATAAAAATGAAAAGGGAGAGATGTTGGGTCAGAATTAGTATTATCTTTCCATCTCATTTATGCTGTCAAAATCGGCAAACGCCCTGTGAGGCAGCTGTGAACTGACACCTGATGTGTCACAAACACAATGCCCAAGAGAAAGTTACTTGCCAAAACATGTGAACGTACCATTTCCACTGCAAGCTCAGTTTATCATCAGAGTGGTTTTTAGCCATGTTGGCCGCATGGGATGGCGGTCTGGGTCTGTCGCCAGGCAGGACCACTGCGGTCCAGACTGATTCATTTCCATGAAAATTCGCACAGACAATGAATCCTGACTTTCATTTAGCTGAACTGGTTCACTAATATTGGACGATGTACCAATTTGAATTTGTCCAACATTTTACAACAACAAAATGATGATATTCCTTTCAACCTCAGTTGTACTTGATGTATACTGCTAACTAGCAAATGTTAGCACGCTAACACTCTAAACTATAAACATGGAAAACATTATGTATGTTAAACATTAGTATGTTAACATTGTCACTTAGTTCCTATGTTGACATCAGCATTTAGCCCACGGCACCCGTACGGTTACATACAGTCTCACACGGGCACAAGTGTGGCTGCAGTCTAGTCTTGTTAAAGTCATTTGAAAACAAGAATTACCGGCTCGTGGTTGCATGCCTCCAGCAAACAGGTAAATTGCAGCTCAAATCCACTTCTGTCCAATTTCAGTTTTCTTTGCTGTGATTATAGTCTGGAAATCCTATTAGGATTAACCTTTGCTCAGCCAATCTGAAGGGTGAACCAATAAGCAACCAGCGTCAGTGGCTCGGTGGATGACTAATGAAGCCAAGCGTTTTTTTTTTTCTAAATGAAATTACAGCGGCGCCCTGTCCAGGGTGAACCCTGCCTTCACCCAAAGTGAGCTGGGATAGGCTCCGGCGCCCTCATGACCCTGTTCAGGATGAAGCGGGTAGAGATAATGGATGGATGGATAGTTGCAGCGGTGGTAGAGTTTTGGCGCATATGGTGGTCAATGCTCTTTGGTTAAAGGCTGCTCCAATAGCTTCAAAACAAACCCTTGTCTATGCCCAGAAGGATGCAGTGACTGAAAACGGCTCCTTAATGAATGTTTCACAGTGAATTTGGTTCTGGAAACACCACGCTAGATTCTAGGCATGACCGTAGATTATGTTTCAAATATGGATGGTGCTGCAAATAACAAATTCTAAAACACTGTTTGCTTCACGCTTTGTCAACGTGAAAGCTCAGAAGATCTTTACAATCACATAAAACACATGAGATTACTGTCACCAATTCGGTATCTCACCAAATGTGAAATATGGTCACAATCTCTCCTTCTGTTCCTGATTTACAACATTGAATATTGGCCAGAAGAGTAGTTTGGGAAAACATTATCATGTCAAAGGGAGATTAACCTTTGACATTTTGTGTAAAAAAAAAAATGTCACCACTTCATCATTTTGTCCTATTAGAATTTTTTGTTGTGTAATAATTAATTATGGCCACAAATGTAAGGTCAAAGGTCACTGTGACTCACTTTGCCCACTAAAATCTAATCAGTTCATCCTGGAACCCAAGTGAATTTTTGTGCAACAGTGCCACAGAATAAGCACATTTAAAAATTCCTTAAGCTGTTTTTTTTTTAGATACTGCGTTCACAACAATAGGACGTACGTTTGGACGGATGGACAACCCGAAAACATAACGATCCCAACGACAACTCTCATCGGCACAGACGCATAAAAAAAAAACTGATTGTGAGTGATGAACTGACCCGTCAGGACTGTGGCAGCTGCTCCTTCTCTGAGAGGCCTCTCTTCCTGGACACCTCATCCAGCAGGAACAGGGTCCTCCGGGTCACGCATGGAGATCGCATCGATTCTGACTTCTGTGGACAAACAGGAAGTACAGTCGAGAGAAAACCCTCAGTAATATTGACAGTTGATATGGGCAAGAGTAACACTATGATTTTCACTCTAACTCCATAACTTATTTTATGGGATTACTTAAAAAAAAAAAGGAAAAAGAATGGGACTACAGTGAGGTCACGTAGACCTTGACCTTTGACTAACAAAATGTAATCAATGCACTCTTGAGTCCAAGTGAACAGTTGTGCCAGATTCGAAGAAATTCCCTCAAGGCCTTCCCTTGCGGGATATCACATTCACGAGCATGGGACAGACACGAGTTCAGAGCAACCCTGACCTTTGACCTTTGACCACCAAAATCTATTTAGTTCATTTTTGAGTTCAAGTGAACATTCGTGACGAATTAAAAGAAACGACCACGAAGGCGCTCTTGAGCTATCACGTTCACGATACATGCATACAAATACATAAAGCCTGGTGCCACCGTTGTCACAATGATGTAACACACCCTTCCTCCACGGAAAAACGGCTTTTTATTGACATTTGTTTATAATGTTTAGTAGAGCGTCATTCAGAGGTCACTGATGCCATGACATCTTTAGCAGGAGACTGACTCTAAGATTTTTTTCGGTGACCTCCCTCGCCTCTCCACAGGGTATTTATAACACGATGCAGCTCTTCACTTCCGACACTCGCCAACACAGATAAGCCAACAGTATCTGACTTTCTCTGCGCTCTATTTTGGTGTGTCTGTCCTGTTAAAGTGCTCTGCTAAATCCTTTGGCCTGTCAGGTCATGCCCTCTAATTTGACTCTCACAAGCTCTTTTATTTGGATTTCAGATGGAGAAGGTGAAGAAGAGGAGGGAGAAGGTAACACTGTTTTCCTAAGTGAATGTGGGCACACCTTGCACATTTTCAATCCTATTGTTCTTGGATGTATTCAACCTTCACCTTAATGATACCCAGAATTAGGAGCAAATAAGATTTCTAAAAGAAATAAATCTCCATCTGGCATTTATCATAAACAAAGATCCCACTGTCATGACTTGCTGGGGATTCCTGGCAGGATTATGGAATGTTTTGGTGTGGGTTTGGTGAGTTTGTGCCTGTGTGGTCTGGCATAGTTCATCTCTGTTTTCTCTTCTTTTTATTTCCTCCTTCAACAGAGGAGGAGGCCAAACCAAAATTCAAGTAAGTAACGCCCATGGATGAACACACACACGCCCACACACGTACACACACATACAACACACACACACACACACACACACACACACACACACACACACACACACACACACACACACACACACACACACACACACACACACACACACACACACACACACACACACACATATGCACATAATTTTTTCGACAGTTTTGTTGTGGACACAGTTCTACGGAATAAAAAGAATTTGGGAAATGATCTGCTTTCTTAAGTATAAGATGAAATGACTGGTAACACTCTCATGTCTGGATAGTTAAGTCTAATAACACAGACCTTCACTTAGCTTAATAACAAGAAGACAAGAAACAGACAGCTTTGCTCTGTCCAAAATCCTTCTTCATGAACCTCAAATCTAAAAAAAAAATTAGCAACCAATACTTTGTTAGTTTAGTCAATGAAGCCAAAAAGTGACTAACCATCAAGGGACTGCAGATGGAAATTAGCTTTTGGCTGTATCTTGTATAATAAATATACTGTACAAATGTTTTATAATCAATACAATACAATACATATGAATATCTACTTTTACGCTGCTGTTACTGTACACATTGAAACAAATCTAATGTAACAAATACAATGTTTTAAATGCTTCTGATCAGTGGATTTGGTTACCTCTGAACAGAGACAGGCAAAACTTCTTCATCACATTCTCATTCCTGACTATATATGTTACCATGATAATTATTATCTTTAATAACAAAAAAGTCAATCAAAGCAATACAAACAGCTAGTTCTTAGAATTAACAACATGCACAGACAAAGACACAAAACAATACTCTTTTACTTACTATACAAGTACTTTTTTCTTCTTTTTTTTTTTTCCACATTTCTTACTTGATCTTAAAATACTGCACCCTGTTGTTTCCCAACTGTCCTGTTTGTTTTCCTTCAGGCCATTTAGCATGCCGAACCTCATCCCTCCTAAGATCCCAGATGGAGAGAAGGTGGATTTTGATGTAAGTGACACACAGGTCTTTGCCTCACGGTGTATTATATAATTTTAAAACATCACATTTTGGGTAGGAATAAATAAGGTATGTCTCCATTGCTTTTTGCCATGTATAGTCCTAACATTCTCAAGGTTTCCTTTTAACTTAACTTGTGTACTCTATGTGTATTGCATCTCATACTCTTTGTTGAACATAATCTCTGTTTCTGTAGGACATACATCGCAAGAGGATGGAGAAGGACCTGATGGAGCTTCAGACTTTGATTGAGGTTCACTTTGAAAGCAGAAAGAAGGAAGAAGAAGACATCATTAATCTCAAAGATCGTATTGTAAGTGCACAACACTCAAATGGAAACTGATTTTCAATAGGCTGTAAGCGCTGTTATGACCAGATGCGATGACCTGCTGTTCCAGGATAAGCGTCGTTCTGAGCGAGCAGAGCAGCACAGAATCCGCAGCGAGCGAGAGAAAGAGCGTCAGAAGCGTCTCGAGGTAAAATCCTGTTCTAGCTGCTTTAATGAACTCTACACGGTCTACCACATTTCACTCTTGGTCTTCTCCCTCATCCAGGACGAGAGAGCCCGTAAGGAGGATGAGGAGGCCAAGAGGAAGGCAGAGGATGATGCAAAGAAGAAGAAAACCCTGACCAGCCTCCACTTTGGAGGCTACATGCAAAAGTTGGTGAGTAAGTAGAATATTTATGGTGGGAATTTCCAGGAGTTGAAACAGTAAAATGTGAATTATTTCCATTTCTTACAGACAGAGAAACGGAGCGGTAAGAGGCAGACAGAGAGAGAGAAGAAGAAGAAGATCCTGCACGAAAGACGCAAATCTTTAGACATCGACAACTTAAGTCAGGAAAGACTGAAGTAGGTGGAGATATAGAACGTCATTCTAAATACTCACAGTAAACACAATGCATTTTTTGTCTTCATGGTACACATTAAGGAATTAAAAAATAATCACTGAACATCACAGGAAACAATTGTACAATCTAATTTTGCTGTCTGCGTCTCAGGGAGAAAGCTAAGGAGCTGTGGGAGTGGATGTACGAGCTGGAGGCAGAGAAGTTCGAACTGCAGTACCAGCTGGGCGGGCAGAAATATGAGGTGTGCCCAACATTATACAACATATCACAGGAGTAACACATGGGTTCCACCAGATCTCATTATAGTAGCACTGTTTCACATGTTAACATGTTTCCTTTGTTCCAGATTAACGTGCTGAGGAACCGAGTGAGCGACCATCAGAAAACGTAAGGAATAAAATGTATTCTATCTGACTGAATAAATGAAAGAACTGAAAGATAAAAAAGATGAAGAAAAAAAAAAAGACAGATATTAATAAAAGAAAAATAAATAGTAGAATAGCTGAAATCGGTGAAACATAAATTCAGATTGCTTGACTTTTAAGCCTTGTTCAGACTGCCAGCCAAAAATTTTTTTTTTTTTTTTTTTTTAATCATATCTAGATGGATTTAAAAAAAAAAAAAAAAAACATTCTGGACAGCAAAAAAAACACAGGAAATGTGATTTCTACAAACGGGATCCAAACCATATTTGGAGGTTGTTTTGAAAGACGATTCCAATTGGATTTTACAGCTGTGTGCGCGTTGATAGTCCAAAAAAAAAAAAATTACCTCCTAAATGCACAATAACAGGCTCCAAATAAATGAAATCAACTTAATCATCTCAGATCTGCTGCGTGTGCAGCTGATCATCATTTTATTAGTCCAGTTCATCTACGATTCCCTGAAACACATGACGTACGTGTTCATGTGAAACGTAGCCGGGCGTAAATCGTTATCAGCGATGTCTGCCAAGCCCGATCGGCTCGCTTGCAAATACCAGTGCAAACCGTCTGTCTTACTTCCAATCCAGTTTGTCTACAGTCTGAAAATAGTCGCTAGTTCCCCACTCGACTGGATAGCATTTTTGTTTGTTTGTCAGCCCCTCCTCAGTTTCACTGTATCCCCAGAAAGCAGCCGCTTCTTTAAGGCTGAAATGAGTAGTTGATTAGCTGACGATTGCTCTTAAGCCCTCCGCCCCTGCCGGCTGTAGAGCTGGGTGCGGTAGTTAGGTGAAGCTGCACCTAGAGAACACCGAGGGCCCTATTCCGGCACTGGTGCGAAGCCGGTGTGAGCGGGACGGGTGGCACGGTGTGCAACAAGGGGTGTCGGTAAAGACGCACTCGTGCGGTGCAGTTTTTTTTGCGCCGTCGTTTTAAGGTGAACTCCGGCGGGCCTTTCCACCGGCTCAAACCAGGTTTACGTTAAACAACCGAGCCGGCAGAGGACCGTTTTTGTGGCTTTAGCGGGCGAGAGCGCACGTGAACAAACTTATCCAACATCTCAGAGGCATGTTTGGTGGATGTCATACGCTTATTAATCCACTTGCATAAATAATTAAAACGGTACTTCGTTGTTGTTTTTTTAACCTGCGATGCGCCACGAACAAACCCAGAGCCCTCGAGCACTTCAACGTCTGAGGATGTCGCAATGCGCTGCTGGCCTTGTTATTTCTTGAATGTCAAAGTGCAAGCTCGATGTGCATCTCAACACTCAATGCTTAACAAGTTGTGCCTGACTCTCTTTGGCCGCGTGGCCTGCCCCTTCACTTTCCACAGATCCAAGAGGACCAAGAGAGGCCTGAGGAAATAGGCATCGACTTACTGAGAAAAGAGCGCGAACATCAGCCCCGTCCCGCGAGCTATCGACTCAAACCAAGCCCCCGGCTGTCCCGCCACACCCAAATCCCAACTATTTCCTCAAAGACCACCGCTTACGCTCCCAATTGCATCCAGTTGTCCAGCTCCGTCTCCCTCTATTGTTTTCCTCCCATTCCCATTCTTTGGGACGATAGTAAGGGCTTTTATGTGTGTAAATAAAACCATCCGAGTTCAATCACTCGCTTTTTGCTTCTTTTTTTTTTTTAGACCCTCGAGTGTGAGTTCATTTACTGACAGCGACAGTAATTAAAAAAAAGAAAAATGACTCTTGTACATTCAAACCTGAATACAGAAAGCCTGAATCAAAGGCAGGACGAGACATCCCTCTCCCGAGAGACAGGCTGCGACATGACCGGGGCTGACATGATGCTCCTTGGGCAAAGGCCCAGACATCCACCCGATATCCAACGGCTTCACGGCTACACGCCCACCCGCACTCACAAAGTTGAAAGAGAATGACTCATTGTTGTAACACCTAAGCCAGATGGGAAAATCCTTTTGAATTAAAAAAAAAATCAGTTCCT
Organism: Brachyistius frenatus; assembly: GCF_029030835.1. Classification (NCBI taxonomy): domain Eukaryota; kingdom Metazoa; phylum Chordata; class Actinopteri; family Embiotocidae; genus Brachyistius; species Brachyistius frenatus. The sequence continues at coordinate 4,778,547 of NW_027210605.1, read as the reverse complement.
ATTTTGGCTGCTTTCCAACATTTCAAGCATATTGAAGTCTTTCCTCAACGTGAATTCATCTGACAACATCCCTATTTTTAATCAAGAGATGCAGACGCAAAGCTAAATACTCAATCCAGTCTCATGGGTCATTTTGTCACAACGCGATCAAAAATGACACCCCCTGCAGAATAACGCTGGTTTACGCTGGTTTGCGACGCGTCGACGATCAGCGGGCAAGAGTCACCGAAAGACAGGTGTCGCAAATCACTCCGCGCTCGGTCCTCCGGAGGACAAGAAAACAAAAACAAAAAAAAAAAAGCTTGTGATTTATTCAGTCACAGAAGAACTTTCTGCTCCATGAAAAACCGTCAGCTTCGGCGCACAGGAACAGAAAGTTAAGGTTGCAAGGGGGGAGTGGAGACGCAAATCCTAAATCGTGCAAAAGTGATTTTGTGAACGTTACGAACGTGAATTTTATACTCGTTTGTTCAAGTGTTGTATGAAAATCTTGCTTTCTGCAAAACAACAACAACAACAACAAAAAACACATTCAGAGCCCGCAGCCGGGTTCTTAAAATCTCACCAAACCGGATCCGATCAGACCCTCACACCCAACTTAGAAAAGCTGAAAAGATTTCCATTTTTTTTTTTTTCTTCTTTCTCATAGTTGCTCTCTTAGTCATACGACGGCGTGCGTGCGCACTGCAGAAACTCCGCAGCGATGAAAGCCTTGGTGCCTGAAGTGGTAAAACTTGTAAAGAGCAAACAACACATTTGCATGAATGTACTTTTCGTCAGCCCACCGAATAAGGTAGGTAGGTATTTACTTTATTAATCCCCGAGGGGACATTTTTTTTTAAATAACTTTAAAATCAGATGTTGATGGGGTGAGGGCGGGGGGAGGTGGGGGAGAGAAAAAAACAAACACCACTTACAGAGTTGTCTGTATATTTCGTTATTTATTCTATGTACAAACTGAGCGACAGGGAATGCTTCTAATTATACGCCACTCGCACATTTCTCCCAAAAAAAAAAATACATTCAAAGAAATACTGACATCGTTACTCCTCGAGGCAAATTAATTAAAAAAAATTTAAAAAAAAAAAACAGTCCGCTGCGGTTTATTTTGGAGGGCCGTGGGGGGAAATTTCTACGGTTGCCAAACGTCTGTGCCCCGTGGCGAGGATGTTTCGGGTGATTTGTATTTTCTCCCGTCTTTCAAAAGGCATTTGAGAAGATTTAAAGCCTGTTTGCAACAAAACAAACACACACAAAAAAAGCAACGCGGTAGATGGTTTATGAGAGCGGACACCCCGCCCTGACGGGAAAACGTGAATTTCGCAACTGTGCGAAAACTCATGTGACCACAAAACACGTGAAACGTGTATCCCCCCCCCCCCATTAATACGTTGAAGAGGACCAGGAGGGTACCATGTGGGTTTTCTTTTCTTTTTCGTTGTTGAAACGTGGATAAGCTACTTTCACAATGTACCGTATTTAACTTATATTAAGTAACTTCCGCGACGCAAAGTCACTTATTCGAGCCAAAAGCATGACCTTTCCCGACCCCCCCTCGCCGACCGGTTTTGGTATTCGGCGGCTAAACCGAGGGCACGTTCGTTTCCCCCCCCCTCTCGCAGGGCAAAAAAAATGTGACGCCGACGAGCGCATCGCAGGCTTTTGGTGCGGTATCCAGCCGCCGCCGCCGTTCGGCTGCCGCGAGCCGGCTTGCGACGAGGCCGTTTGCCGTCGCCCCCGAGAGAGTTGTAATTATATTTGCGTAAATGCGATCCGTGCGGATCCGGGGGCGTGGCGTATTACGTTCCGGTCTTTCTTTGTCTCCCAATTTCTCAGTTCATGCAAGAAAACATACATATAATGACAAAACAAAGAAACAAACCAACAACAACAACAACAAAAATATAACAGACAATTTGTAAAATTTCAACAGGTGCATTTTTCACAAAGCAACAACAACAACAACAACAAAAAAAGGACTCTTAAGGCACTTTAAAAAGGTACAACACCAAAGAAACGGTTCAAATTGAATATTGAAAATATGTCTTTTCGCTATATTGCCAAAATCTAGTTGAGAAGCCGGCTACCGCTTTGACCACTTTGGCTACCACCAGTTAATATGAAGCTACTATCAGCTGTCAGCAGCACGAACTTAGCTGGGTCCAAAGGCAACACATTTCCACTAATTGCCACAATCGGCTCGATAAACAAAGAGTGAAAAATATTATTGTGATTTTAGGAGGTCACGTGAACCGTGTAAAACCACATAATGGAGTTTTAATACTCCTGTTTTTACAGTTTAAACAAACAGGACGTCATGTATTAGTCAGTGAGCTCCGGCGGTGCAGACGGGTGGATTTTGTTGCCTTTGGAAAGAGCCGAGCAGTTTCTGCCCCGTTTCCCGTCTTTGTCCTCGGCTAACTGGCTGCTGATTGCAACTCCATATTCAAATGTACAAACATAATACCAATCTAAGCAAAAAAGCAAAGAAGCATATTTCCCAAAATGTCGGAACCGTTCTCTTAACTTTTGAGGCGCTCTCGCTGACCCGCGACATTGTTATTTCTGGCAGAATAAAATTGCATCAAACATTAGAAATGTAGCACTTCTTGATAAAACTTGCAAATCATTTGTTTGTGTTTGAACCGAGTGTTGGCTCAGCTCTTTATATAAACCCTTTTCATACTGTCAGTAAATTCAACGTGAAAATCTATTAGACAAGAACAAACAAACAAACAAACAAAAAATGTTTATATACTTTTTCTTTAAAAAAAAAAAAAAAAGAAAGAAAGAAAGAAAGAAAAAAAAAAGAACACACTTTAGATCAGCCGGTTTTCACCAGACAATCAGACTGCATTTTATAGATCGCTCTCGTTCGCTTTCGGCCGTTCAGTTCTCGAAGCCGCAAGAGAAATTTGATCTTTCAGCCGGCGTGGACAGACGCTCGTGTGACAGCGATGGGCATTCGTGAATCTGAATATTCGCTGCAGACAACACGATGGTCCACATTGTCTGGTGCGGTGTGGCTTGCAGGCAACGAGAAGTGGGTTTCAGCGCACGCACACACACACACACACGCACACGCACACTTAACCTACCAAAAACACATTCACCTGTTTATATGCGCAGACAGAAACATGTCCAGATTAAATACATGCGCCAAGGGATTATTCATGAGATTAAAAGATCTCTTTTCTCCGCAGTATGTACGGTGTACGGCCGACAAGATAATCGATAGGCTCCGTCAACAGTGTTGTTAATGAAGAGTAATTGTACAGTCCTCCTCTGAAGGGCGTGGCCGTCTGAACACGCTGGTTTCCATCTGCAAGCACAGGCACGAGCGCACACGGAGGAAAGGGAACAGAGAAGGGAGGCACAGAGTCAAAAAAAAAAAAATATCTTTCATCCTTTTTGTTGTCACGTCGGCTCCGATCGCCCTTAAAATCGGAATAGATGCAGCTGCAAGCGTTCACGAGCAAATCTTACCTTTCAGACTCGTGGGTCACTCACTCAAATTCCGTTGAGCTGCCGCGGTGACGTCGTTGACGAAGGTCGTTTTGTTGAGCCCCAGCTGTGGGATCAAACAAGGTTCACATGACAATCAGTCGAGGGCGATGCACTCGCGCAAGAACGCGCCGTCTCACGGTCGCGCGTACGCACCAATTGCGAGGAGCAATGTACCGCGCCGGCAAAAAAAATCGTACCGGTGCGAAAGCTGCGGCGTTTTCACCGCCTGCACGAGCTCTGCCGCGGTTCTGAGCACGCTTGCTCGTTCTCACACTGCAGAAAGTACCTCATATTTCGCTCTATCCCCCCACCTCTGACTCCCGCTTGTTCGCGCCTCTTCTTCATTTACCTCCTCCCACAATAAACAGCGAGCACTGAAAATCAGCCGGACAGCATTCCATCGTAATCGCTGCTGCATTCGCTGAAGTCGTGGGTGTTGGCGGAAGGGAAGGGAAAGTGACTGTGAGAGGCGGAGGGGGCAATAATAAACATCCTGCCTTTTCGGCCGGGCCCCTCCCGCCGCTCGAGCGAGGCAGTGCGAGCGTGAGCTAACCCGACACGCGCAAACAATCGGCTCAGGCTTTTTTTTTTTTTTCTGCTTGGGAGAATTGAAGACGCTGTCGGACCCATTTTTTTTTTTTTTTTTTTTTTTGCATAGTAATTTACCTTTTTCACAATACCGTGCAAATTCTTTTCATTCCATAAGTAGTACAGCAGCCGTCCAGCTGCTTTGCTGGCTTTGGGGAAAGACCTGAGACAGAAGGGAGCAGGTTATTAGTCAAGGGGATGCACCGAAGCCCGACTCTGCTTTGAAGGCTGAATCTCTTACGCACACGTGAATGAATAAATAAATAAATAACTCACTCATTCTCGCTGAGTTCAGTCGCCGCGTAAGCCAGTTCTCTATCGATGACAATCTTGCTGACCTCATTATCTGCCGACACCAGTTTCTGTACTGTGCCGTAAGCTGTTGCCATAGTTTCATCAGAGTTTCCCATGGCGGGGGGACCGGAAGAGACGATGCCGATGAGGTCGCGCAAAATCTGCTTTGCTACAAAAAGAGACATGAAATTAATTTGGCACAATGACACAGTTACAAAAACCGGACTGGCTATTCCAGCGACTCATCTTTTACGAACGTCCTGCTTTCGTCTTACCCATGGGGGCCTGCAAACTGCTGATCCGAGACATGTTTCCCAGCAGGGATATGGTGGTTTTCTGGAGGGCGGGGTTAGGCATGTTTAACAGACGGCGCATGTCAAACAGAGCCCTGAACTTATGAACCAAAATCTGGCTCACAGCGTTGGACCCCTGAGACAAAAGATGAGAGGAGGAAAACGTGTCAGCAGTCCCACTTCACCAAAGTAGTCCACATTTATAACACGTGCTGTATATGTAAGCAGTGTAATACCAAAGCCAGGTTTGTGTTTGTAAAACTTATTTGACATTCGAACGAATGAATTTTTCCACTATTCACCCGAATAACCGCAGACAAAAGTCCTCCCACCGGACGCTGCTGCTGTGCTGTTATTTCCACCACCTCTCCGCCTCCCTTCTTTTCCCTCTTTCCTAAATAAATCGGCGATAATCCTTTAATCTATTTACACGCGACATGCTGAGGCTAACTCCCTTTGCTCTCACCGGTTTTGTGCTGGCAGTGAGGTTCTGCAGCGCGCCACAGCAGGCCTCGAGGGTGGCGTCTTTCTGGGACGAGCCGAGCAGGGACAGGTAGGCCTCCATGGCTTTAGGGTGGCACAACCACCTCACGCCTGATGGGGCGCTGTCCTCTGGGAGCCCTCGAGTCACGTCAAAAGAAAACTGAGTAGAGGGGGGGTTTGGATTAAAGACCAGTCAGGATTTAGTTAAAAAAAAAAAAAAAAAAAGGGGGGGGGGGGTGTGGTTGATAACCCACCTCGTTTTGAACCTTGCTGCTCCTGGGGCTGAAGCATCCAACTACGGGGCTTTTCTTGCCCCCATTTTGGGCCTCTCTCGGAGTGCAGAGGTTGATGAAACTCTCAGGACACTCACTTTCCAGCTGGTAGGTCAAGTTGTGGAGGATGCAAGCACAGTTTTCCACAGACTAAAGGACGGCAGAGAAGAGGTATACAAATACAACGTCACAGCTCTTATTGTCATATCTGCGTTTATCATCTGATCAACTTGCAGGCAGTTTTAAGTTATGCACGCTGTCAAGGAGAAATACTTGTTAAGACAAAAGGTGGTTCTCGCTTGCGAGTTTTAGAATTTCAAAAGTAAAATGTCACACCGTGCACTTCTTGATGAGAACCCCATTGTTGTACGTCTGGATCCGATGGGAAATACTCTTTGTGTTATCCCCGAGTCAAACTCAAGAGTTATTTACATTTCCCAAATCTCTGCAGAGGAAGCAATGACTAAAGTACAAGAAGCCGACGTCATAACGTTACAGAGCTGACATAAATAAACAAGATATAGCCTCCCTCTTTCCCAAACAGATGACACACAACCACACCACGCCAATTATACTCCACCAGTGCATTAAATAAAGTCTGTGTAAACTCCCTAAGCACACAGACATCAAATTATGGCCACACCCAAAACCTCCACAAATGAGCAGGTACACATACAAACACAAGCTAAATATATACACACACACACACACACACACACACACACACACACACACACACACACACACACACACACACACACACACACACACACACACACACACACACACACGTGCTGCCTTGCCTGCCGCGTGAATCTGTGTTTACGGATGAGCGCGACTATGGTAATGGGCATGAAATAAAGGGGAAGGTCTATATTTGTATTTGTGCTGTGTGTGCAAAAGAAAGGTAAGAATATATTTAGGATCAGGACTGAACACAATCTGTGAGAGACGTGTGAAACATGTTCTCCAGGAACTACGTGTAAACTACGGGACGTCGCCAGACGTGAATCCGAAACAGCTGCTTTCCTCGGCGCACGCTCCCAACATTCAATGTCGGAAAAGCAATGTGGGGAAATAAAAATAAATAAATAAATTTTAAAAAAGCTACGTATGGCTAATAAACAGACAATCTTGGATTATGAGTCCTGTGATGCAAATGTAAAAATACTGTCGTCACAGAGTCAGGCAGTTAACAGCGACCCCGCTCTGAAACCCCTTTCAGATTGATTTTGTCTAATCACAAGTTTTAAACTTAAAGAGACGCTGATTTCTGTTTGCTTCCATTTCCGCACTTTTAGTTGATTTAGTGTTTCATTTGTGTTTTGATTTGTGCATGTTTTGAGTAAATTGATGTTCTCCCCATCCTCCTGACATGAAATAAAGGTCATAAAAATGACATACGAATTATTAAATCAGTTACTGATTAATCAATTCACTATTCAGCTCTACTGATTTTTTTTTAAAATAATTTTTACTGGCAGTGATAATGAAAGTGGTGTAGAGAGAAATGAAGGAGTTCAAATTGGAAAAGAATCTGTACACTGAAAATGACACTGAATTATCTCTGCAGGGACGTACGGGCACTCGGGGTAATATTGAGCAAACTTTGATGCATCATGAGGCTTTTAAGGTCTCGTGTTCATGAAAACTGTAGCTGGACGGGAGAGCGTTGCGTTAGTGATGATGAGAGAAGTGCGTTCAGAGCGTTTACCTTGTCATCGGGGTTATCCTCGGCCACACAGGACTGGATGTAACTCATGAGGGAGTCGATGAGGCCCGGGCAGTTTCTCATTGCCTGCCTCTCCTTCGGCTGGCCGCAGCTCAGGTTCCTACACACACACACACACACACGCACACACACACGCACACACACACACACACACACACACACACACACACCATTCAATCATCATTAACCATTGATTAATGCACATTTAAAAGAAATGACTCTTACTGTATGTAATCCTTACATTTAGGTGGAAACATGAGGGTATAGCCCACATTTAACACTTACAGACACTGGATTAAAAAAAAAAAAAAATTAGCCAAATCGAATTTTTCTGGGCGATCCTCTAATTGGTGAATCAACTAATCACTGACAAGTCACGAAGCCTTGACAAAAGATTTTTGTCAAATCAAAATGTTACTGTATATAATAAAAGGTAACGGGAAAACGTTTTTCACTTTGCGAAAATAAGCTGTGATGTGATGCAGAGTGGAGGCAGCGATGTGAATGAAATATTCTCACCGCAGGCACCCTGTGGCGTAGTGGAAGACACTGGGATCTATGTGGTTGTTGACGGTGCTCTCCGACCAGCAGGTGAACGGCACCACCACGTTCTCAGTGAGGGCGGGCAGCGCCGTGGCTATAAGTTCTTCTTTCAGCTCTTCGGCAGAGGACAGGTTCCATATCAAGCCTACGTAGGACATGCAGGACGAATAAGGTGACGGGATTACAAGGAGTCCTACTGTGTCATCTGTGATTATACTAAAAGTCTTTTCATCCATCACCAATGTGGCTTGCTCCTTTTCCCACTTTTTAAACTGTTGCCAACACCCTGATGTGATTTTATCGGTACGAAGGCTGTATTATAAGAATGATTGTTACTTTGTTCTTTCTCCGGTGATTAAATGCATGACGTGTAAGCAAATGTACACAGGCGAAGACTGGGCATTTCTACAATACCAATTGTTTTGTTTTAAAGTACTGTTGGAGATTATAGGACACTCTAATGCTGGTATCAGTATTAGGTAAGTGCTGTATATGGGACTATACATTTCATTTATTGATAAAAAGGTATCTTGGAAGATGAGGAGGAGGAATACCGACTTGCCAGTGTGTGTGTGTGTGTGTGTGTGTGTGTGTGTGTGTGTGTGTGTGTGTGTGTGTGTGTGTGTGTGTGTGTGTCGTTAGCAAAGATAGACACACTTCATTCCACATGAAAACTGGAGAAGTAGACTAACCACTGTATATCAGCTCTGGTGACACGATCTTTAAGTTCTACTAAAAACAATAAAAGTAAAGTAAAAACTACACGTGACAAAAGATGAGTTGATTTGTTAGCCCTGAATTAAAGGAGACCGGGCGACCCCCCTTCCACCTAATATTTGAAGGTGCTGTCTGAGTGAAAGGTCCCACCAGTGATTTGTTTCTGGGTCTCGGTAGAATCCGTCTCTTTCAGTAGCTGCAGGGCCTTCGCTATACCGCCACAGTGCTGGACCTGCATCTTGTTTTTGCTGTCCTTGAACACCAGGTTCCTCAGAGCCCCGGCAGCGGCCTGGCTCACCCCTTGGTTGGGGCTTCGCAGCAGGGTCACCAGGGTGGGAATACCGCCGAGCTCTAAAACCTGCAACGCACCAGTTGTGGAGGGGAAGAGGAGCAGACACGGTGAGACTTTCAGGGCGTGGAAACAATGCTGACAACAAAGCCGTGGCTCACAAACGGAAGTATCAGCAAAGTGCGAGGGTAAATGCCTTCTCCTCTCTTTCCCTCGAGGCAGGTTGCGCAAAGGTCTTTACTTGGTATCACTGCGGCATGAGACTACCCTTACACACAGAGGGTGTGAGAATAATGTGTGGACGTTTGGAGGGTTGCGTTTGTACGTGTTAGCAAGGGAGCATGTTATGACGTGTTTCTGCGCGAGGGCTCGGACCTCAGGTTTGGCGTGCTCCTCGTTGAAGGTGGTGTGTTGGATGAAGGTGGCGCCACACTGCTGGCGAAACTCATCGGGGAGAGACAGGAACTCCACAGCGTCCTTCAGGGTCAGGTCGGGCATGTTCATTGCCGTGTTCACCCTGCAGAAACAGGGAAAGCAAAAGAAGCGAGGGTCGGTAAACAGGGTGGATTTAAAGTATTGCTGGACGGATTTTCTGAAGCATTTAGAAGTTAATGAGCAAAATGTGAAAAGAAATGAACTCACGCTGATTTGTGCTCCACTTTGGGCATGTTGATGGAAGCTGTCTTGCCCTCATTTCGAGAATGGGTCGAGGGTGGCCGGCCCATGCGTGTCTGGCTGTTAGTCATCTGACTCCCATTCATCGTGGAGGTGATGCTTTGTTGATTTACTGCAGTCTGGACGATTGTTTGGCTCCTGGCTATCGGTGCTTTGGCTCTCTAAAAAAAAAAAAAAAAAATGTTCCAAAGATATTTTGGTAAAGGGAAATACTTTTAGTTTTTTTTACATAATTGCATTGCATAAAATACAGAAATTTTAAAAACACAAACTGATTACCATGGCAGAAGCAGTGGCAGCAGAAAAAGTAGGAGCCAAGGCCGGGTCACTGCGACTGGGTTTTAGCACATTGGGACCCTGGGGCCAGTTAGAAGTGTTGATTTGCTGTTCCCATGCGCCCGGGATGCCAAAATGTTTTCCTCTCACGGATTTGACGGATAGAGTATGACTCTTCTGACTGTTCTTCTAAAAAGAAAAGAATGGATGGATGAGGAGCCTCATGTAGCACAATGTTATTTCCAAAAATGTTGGGATGCTGTGTAAAATGTAAATAAAAACAGAATGTGATGATTGGCAAATCACGTAAACCCATGTTTCATTGAAAGTAGACCAAAGACGACATGTCACATGTCAGAAATGTTATTATATATACACCATAACTATTTCGGTTAACTGGTTGTAGATCAGAAACGTGATCATGTGTAAAAGGAGAAGCAGAGTCTCTTATGCAATGAAGATGGGGAGGGGTTCACCACTCTGTGAAAGACTGCGTGGGAAAATTGTACAACAGCTAAGAATAATTTTCCTCAAAGTAAAATTGCAAAGACTTTAAAGATTTAATCATCTACGGCACATAAAAATCATTAAAAGATTCAGAGCATCCAGAGAAATCTCTGTACGCGAGGGACAAGGCCGAAAACCAATATTGGATGGCCGTCACCTGCAGGCGGCACTGCATTAAAAACAGCCACAATTCTGTAGTGGAAATTACTGCGTGGGCTCAGAAACACTTCCAATAAGCTTTGCCTGTAAACACAGTTCATCGCTGCATCCACAAATGCGGGTTAAAACTAATTTACGGACAACGAAGAAATAATAAATAAACACGATCCAGAAACGCCGCCGCCTTTTCTGGGCCCCAGCTCATTTAACATGGGCCGAGGCGAAGCGGAAAACTGTCCAGTGGTTTGACAAATTAATATATGTAATGCTTTTTTGGAAATCACGGACTTGCCATGTTTCAGTGAAACGATGCCAAACTGCATTCTGCACACATTAAAACAGCGTGGGTCTGTGGTAGAACAGGGCGGCCCACCTGCGGTCCACACCTGTCAAGTCATGGAAAACATTTGAAAATGAATTGTTCATCAAACAATTACGCGCGAGGTTCCCCAGAGCGTGGCAGGTTTTTGTGTGTCATTTTATTTGGATTGGGCTGAAAAATACAGGTATGACACACTGTAAGAAGTCCACACGCTCAGTTGACCTATCAGGAACACAATCCGGCAGCTGAATGACTGTTTAGCTTCAAGGCTTCTCCGCAGCAACAGTCCCAAGTCGCAAACACACACAAAAAAAAAAAAAACTAAGCAGGTAACCCACTTTCCACGAGAGAGGTTTTCAAAAACATCCCGTTACTCCCCGAGACAGGAAGGAATTTGACCTGGCACAGAGCCGACATACCTCCTTTTTTTTTTTCCCCCTCAATTGATGTAGAGGCAGCAGACTATCCCACAGATGTAACAGAATACCTGGTGGAGACTAACCCCGAGCTGTTTCTGTTTGCACCATAGAAACTGCCGGTGCAGACCAGCAGTTTTCTCACAGAGGAGCTCTGTGTGCTCAAGAGCACCTGTTAAACCCGTCTTCACACTATGGAGGTAGTCAACTCTCAAGTACTCACGTCTTGTTTGTGTCTCAATTTGTTCACCTTCCTTTGGCCTTTTTATGCTGCGTGCCAGTGTTTGTGTGCAAAAGACAGAACAAAACTTGCCACAGTCTGAGGAAAGTGACAGAACACGTCCCGCTGATGCTTTCATGATTAGTCATACTCGTCCGTCTCCTGCTGGCCTGTTTGAAAGACTCAACACGCATGACCAAATCTGCCGGAGAATTTGAGCACGCAGCATGTTAGTAAGGAGGGAAGTGAGCACCGGGAAGACCGTAAAAGGAAAAAAAAAAAACCTAAAATCATGTATCACGGCTGGAGCCGGAGTCTTGCTGTAAGGACTTTAATGTGTTAAGTGCCATGAAATAACCTGTGTTGTGATTTGGCACTATATAGATAAAGTTGAATTGAATTGAATTGAATAATGATACTCGTTGCTTATGTGGAGACATTTTTTTTTTTTAATTGCGGAAGTTTATCAGGAGGGGATGTTGTCTTTTTGGGAGGCAGGTGGCATTAAAACACAAAGGACTTTTCCGTTTTACTTTGCGTTGCCGCTCTGTCGGCCGACTCTTTCCCGTCTCCAACGGCGCCAGTTGCCGAGTTACCATCAACACGTCGAGCCGATGCGACTCAGCGGTAAAAGCGCGATTGAGGAGACGTCCGTCAACAGCACGACTGGAAGGACTCGGCCGAGTGTTGCAGCTCGGCGCTGCGTTGCTCCCTTCGTTTAGATTTAGCCCGACTGAGCCTCCAGAAGTATTATTAAGTAAAGGAAATGTGCAAAATTGCTTGATTCACTGTCATTTCTTTGTTATCTAAGTGGGAGACATAAATAAGGGCGGGATATACCCGAGTAAAAAGCAACACCGTCGTCCGTGTGGTAGAAATCATGGCCGAGATATAATTAACAATTATTGATACGATACAGTGGAGAGAAGAGCCACGCCGACACCCGTCAGGACAGTTCGATTCGCATTTCCATTTGCTTCGTACATTTTTGTATAAAGTTTTGTGTTTTCAGGTTTGGCGTGACTCTGTTGGTATTCAAATTTGAAAGGAACTTTAAAAATCTGCCAGACAAAGCAAGCGGAAGAGCTTTTGATGCCGAACTTGCGATTTTATGTTGTCATTAAAATGACACAAAAAAATTCCCACAAGAAAAAAAAAAAAAAAAAGCTGAAGTAGCTTCTCACAAACCAAGAAATGAAAGAAATGTTTTATGCATTTATTCATATGGAGTTCCACCTTACTTTGGTATTGCTGGTTGTATTTGTCTATTTGAGGCAACCGAATGAGTTGGACTGTTTCATGGTAATACGGTTTGGTCTTTACAGAGTTTCTGAATCACCGTCATGAAGTATAAATGATACATTTAATGATTTTTGGCTTTCCAGTTTAAAAACCATTCATGACTACCCTGGAACAAGCAAACATTGCGACACATGGGCGCAGCCAGGCTCATCAATGACGAGCCATCACGGCAATAAATCCTGCATTGCGCTGTTTAGCTCTACATGCATCTGTTACAAAGCAACTTACATTTTGAATTCATTTTGCTTTCTCGAAAACACCGCGTGACCAAAGATATTTCACGATGTGATGAATGTGAGCTTTCGTCAACAAGAGCACATCGCCGCACTCCCTCGACATGCCTCAACTCACTGTCGCTCGGTCAGGTCAGGTCAACCCACACACACACACACACACACACGCGCGCGCACGTAACACTCCCTTAAGTGTAATTCAACAAACACAAAATGCACAACTATAACCAGTTAATAATTAAGCCCAGGGTTCGTGCTGCGGGAGGACATCAGATCAATCAATCTGGCTACAGCCATTAAAAGAAGATGGCCAGGAGAGCCGCGTGGCCGCACCGTATGTCAAAGTCATGAATCAGCCGTGAGTGAGCGGGACCTCCCACTGCGCGTTAACTACGATTTATAGACGTGTAGAAACACCGTTTGATTTGTGACTGCATCCGATTACATCACCAAAGCCACATTTCCGCACAGCGGAGTTTCAAAATATGAACAGTCAGCTGGGAGGGAGTTTTGGCACGTGCGGGGAGCTTTTATGCCTCCAAAGAATTCGGGAGTGCAAGGACCATCCTATTTTTTTTTCAAAGCATTCTCCAGTCATTTATAATTTCTTTAAAGATTAGTTTGACATTTTGAGAGGGAGGCTTATTTGCCGCCGACGTTTGTTTATTCAATATAAAACTGGAGCCAGCAGAAGGTTAGTTTAGCTGAGCACAAAGCCTGGGAACAGGAGGAATCAACAAGCCTGCTTCTATATGTATTTATATGGGGGGAAAAAAGATATGTAGAAAAATAATTTAAAAAAAAAATAGATCTGTTCATTTGTATTAATCATCTTTTTACTGAGATGGCATTATTATGAACAAAATGTACCGAAACATGCATTCAGCAGATGGCCGGGTGTAAAATGTTTGCCATCGTGGTAAAAAAAACAACAACAAAAAACCACTGATTTAATGCAGAGTCTTTGACGGGAAGAAAGGTTTGCGCTTCGGATTAACAACACGCGAGAGAAACAATTACCGCTTTGCTGTAGCCTGTTGACGACGTCGTGGCGTTGGTGCGGCCGAAGAAGCCGTTTGCTGTGGACGGAGCAAACTTGAACGTTCCAAACTCGGAGTATGTCGTCAAAGCCCGCGGAGTCGGACCTGGTAAAAGAGGAGACGCGTGAGGAACGGCTGAAATCGACAACAGGAGGAGAACTGCGAGACAGTCAGACAGAATGAATCCAAAAAGGTTCACTTTTCTTTATCCCCCCCCCCACACACACACACCCCCGTCAACATGTAAGCTTGAAACACGCCTGAGCTGAGCAGCGCACACGACAGCAGAACAGAATGAGAGCGTCGTTGGGCATTTAACGTCTTCATTCGGTCTTCAGGTTTCTATCGCACCGATAACTTGAATGTAAAAGGTGAGTTTTACTTGAAATCTTATCATTATGATCGGGGATTTTTTTTTTTTTTTTTTTTTTTTAATCACATGACACATGACTCCACAGGTTTATGATTGATTCTGCTTCCTGGAGATTTGCATGCTTTTTGAATGCACCGTTCATTACTTTGCTCTACGATGTTGTTTAGAGGCTTAAACCTTCACGCACATAATAGAGGGTTTTCAAATGGTAAATCATTTCATGTCCGCCGGTGTTTCAGTTCGACAGAAAGACAGACGAGACGTCGTGTCAGCGGTGGTTAGTCTTCACATTGTACTTCACACTTAAGCTTCAGGAAATCCGGCCTTCGAAACGTAGACACCCTGTTTCAGCACCTTGCCGGTCCGTCTGTCTCGCAGGATGATTCATGGGGATGACAGACTACCTGCGGTAACGTGACAAACTTGAGGTTGTTTCTCAAAACGAATCATCGAGGCCAGTATATTGAAATGCAGGAAAGGACGGAGTCTCCCAAAGCACCATCTGAATGAGGTCATGTTAAAAAAAAAACAAAAAAAAACAACAACAACACTTTAGCCAAGCAGCTCGTTTTAAGTTTTCCGTGCTGCGTTTTTTTAGAATATCTGCCTCTGAAACTTCAGCTGTCACTCCGCTGTAGCAGAGGTTAAAGGTCAACAGCAACACGTCTTTCCAGGAATGAAGTGCGAGTTACTCGAGATAAATCGCAGACCTCGCTTTGGACAGTGTCGAAAAGAGATAACCTGAAAAGCAGTTTCCGCTCTATTACACGCTGATAAAGGCATAAAGCTGAATACAACACTAAAGGCAAAACGCTAAAAAACAACCAATAATCGTGATTGTTTTGTTTGAGCCAACGCTGCTTTAGGTAAGAACACCCTCGTTGCAGAGCTCTGTGACGGACGCACGCGCCTGCGACACCTCACTTGTTTTTTTGTTGTTGTTGTTTTTTTTTTTAGTTCAGAACAAACATGTTTTTTCCTCCACCTTCAACTCCAAATCACCTCCAGAAATATTACAGGCTACAAACCTCAAAACCTCAGCCCATAAAAGCAAAAGTCTTAGGATGGCCTGGTAGCACTCGAGAGGAGGTGATGAAATATGTCTTTTTTGGTAATTTGGGTCATCGACCCCCTTCAAAACATGACAGGACCAAACTCATCCTGGTCATTTCCAGTAAATTTCACAGCGGCAAGCGTCCAACGCTATTATCTTCATGTCTGCAACACTGCAAGTGACGCCGTTTTTTTGTTGTTGTTTTTTTTTTTTTTTGGGGGGGGGGGCAAACTGATGACTCGGCTATAACTACGAGAGACCAATAAACTGGGAATAATGTTTGATTGATCATGTTTCCCAGCCAAGTTTTCAGCTTCGCTTTAGAAGCTTCGTTTTCTTTTTAAAGCTTTCGGTTTGTCTTCAAAAATTAAATTCCGGAACGACAAATAAAAACCTAAAGAGGAAATACAATTTTATAATAATAATAATAATAATAATAATAATAATAATAAGTTGGGTTCACTGTAAGAAGCATCAACTGAATACGGGCCTTTTAAATATTTAACTGCAGCTCTTCCATTTTGTTTTTTGTTTTTTTCTGTTTTGACTTTTACATGGCCCATAATTGTTTCATACAGTTTCTAATCCTCTCTCTCTCTCTTCATCATCCGTGCCACATATTTCAGCCATCATTGTGACCGTTTCACTGACACTTCCACTGCTTAAGAAAGTGTCAGTAAAACAGTCTACAGACACCTCACGGGCGACTAACACGGGCTTACTGACCCCTTTGTTGTTGCGACCATCATGTGCCATCAACAGGAGGTCCTGCACACAAGTGAGAAATATTTTCTTTCTCAATCTCAGCGGATCTTCATAATGCCTCTTGCGCTAAAGCCAAACACCAGAGTTGTTTTGAAAGACTAAAATGTTCATTTGTAATGCGCGTGTGGGACTTTTAAAGCCCGGTGGGCTGCATGCAGAAAGCAGCAGAGTTCACACCGACAGAATAGGAGGCTCATCTTTTTCAAACCAGTGTTATTAAACAAAACAAACAAAAAAAAGAAAGACGTCTATTTTGGTGTCGTCTCACCGGGTGACACAGCTCTGATATTACCGTAATACTGCTGCTACTGTCACCTCGAAGGCGGGAAATCCCTCAAATTATCCAACTGCGCACCGGTCGCTCACTTTTCCTAGCAGGTCGTCATTTTCTCACGCAAAACTTGCTCAGACTGGAAATGTTAACGCCTGTTTTAACTTCAAACAAAATCACAGAGTGGTTTTGATTTCCTTTGAATACTTGGCCAAAAAAAAAAAAAAAAAAACGCAGCGGCATGTTCGTCCTGTTTGGAGGATGGAGAAGTCGTGACGCATCTTTTTCAAGAAACACGAGAAAGCTCCATTTTAACAAACAAGCGCGGGGATGTATAAGATGCCCCGGACAAACACCGCTGTCCACGACACACAAAGAGGTTACAAAAAAATGTGCGGTATTATTTTTGTATAAAAGGTATTTCCATACTTGTCGGAGAAGGAGAGAGCGTGCCGCTCTTCCCGTGTTTGGACTTGCTCCTCTTGATGGTGTGGACTTGATCCAGCACGCGCGCCTGCCCCGTGCGCAGCTTGTTGTCAGAGGGCAGCGCGAGCGAGGTGTCCTCCGAGACCCCGATGGTCATCGCCGATCGCAGCGGCTCCGGAGCCATCATCTTCCAGTGAACGGCAGGATTTAAACCAGTTTCCAGAGAGCGCAGGGACGGAGAAGAAGTGCAGCAGCGATCGCAGCCCAGACCGTGCCGAGTGTGCAGACGGAGGCTGAACGTTCCCAGAGTAGCCAGCGGCGGACTCCACCCTCTGGACCGCGCCCTGTTCGAGCACCGGGGAGAGTACCCATGAGGGCGTGGAAAGAAGGGTGGAGCCGAAGCGGACAGACCCAAGCCCGCAGAAGAGTGGGACATATGTGCTCAACTGGTGCAGAGGAGGATGCAAACAAAAAGTGAACAACTTTTAAAGTAAGATATGACATGCTTTCCTGTCTGTTCCTCTGGTGGCCGGTGACCTGCAGCCTGTAAATGACCTTATGTAATGAAACAGCCCAAACTGAAGTGATTAATTGCAATCTAGTGGTGAAAAGTAACCTAAATGTAGGTCAGGAAGGTACAACACTTCTGGTCCACTTCAATTCACAAGAAAATATACTTTCAATATTTTCTATTTATATATATATATATGACAGTTGTAGTCACTTTTCACATTATTAATGTCCATACAAAATATAATAAAGATTTTTATAAAATATGAACTTTTATTGTGTCCTTGCTTGTATGTGCCTTTAGAAAAATACTGTTCCAATTGCAGATTTTACTTAAGTAGAGTATTTTCTTCTACACGATGATGAACTTGAAAAGAGGGACTGAATGTATTTTCCAATTTGAACACTGCCGTCTGTACATGCATTTCTCTTTGTGATTTAACATCTTCATAGTAGGTAACTCTCATGTCACAGTGGATTTCTTTTATTCAAGCATCCCAGGAGGCTATGACAAGGTGCCAGAAAGCCAACATGAATATTCCCAGGACCCTGAAATTTAAGCAGAGAAGTGAAATCAAGCCATCATCTTTTAAATTGTACAAGTCAAAATGTCTGCCGTCTGTCAGAGGTCATCACACCAAACATTACCTGAAGCCAACAGATTCTTCATCACACTTATGAGAACGTACTAACTCTAACAGAGGTTTATATCTGCTCAGATTTGACATAATGGACCTATAATCTTATGTGTAACAAGAAGGGTATGCCAATCTACTTCCTCCATTGAATGACTAAACTTAATTGTAATTACAGAAGCACTATATGCTGGGTATAGGGGGAAAAAAGAAACAATTTCAAATGGATAACAATATGTAGCCCCAAAAGCTGCAATCTCAAATGAAATATGACATAAGCAATGACAGTATAAGACAAGCTGACAGACTTAAGATTGTACCACAGTTGAGCTTATAGTTAACCATTTAACTGTCAGATGAAAGAAGATTAACTTGAAAAATGAATTTAAAAAAAAAGGTTATAATAAGAAGCATTAAACTATAAGTTAGGTAGTTTGAGTAAATAAAACAGAGTAGAATACAGTCATATAAAACAATTACAAGTACAGGTTTGGAGATATAACATCAAGCTTCGGAAATGTGCAAATGGAATAAGTGTATTGATTTTAAGATGTTGCATTTTGTTCCAGGAGTCAGGTGGACTAAAGTTAAAAGCAGACTTTCCCAGGTCAGTCCTAACGCGTGCAACACGTAATTAGAGCCAGTCAGTGGAGCGGGTCTGATGAGGCCCGTCTAAGTATATGAGCATTTGAGATGAAGGAGGGAGTGCGAGGACAGAGAGGAGAAACGGTGATAATGTGAGCACATGCTCTCTGCATAACCGGATTGATTGGCTATGATTGTGCCAGTGACATTTTCCCACCACACCCTTCCTCTCAAGACTGCCAATGCATCCACACATGTAACATACCTGGGATATATAGTGTGTGGGTGTCTCTACATTTATGACATTGTAAATCTTTTGTGGGTGCAGATAAACTTAGATCATGGTATATCCCAACTGCAGATTTTATATGACAAAGAGGGAGGAACAGTCAGATATTTATTTGACCATCTAGTAGAGTAAATAAAGGAGATAAGATTTAGGCTCAGAACTAGGCCGCATTGTTTGAGCTGATTTAATGAATGAAAAAAAAAGAAGAAAAAAAAAAGGCATGTAATCACAAGCAACCTCTACAAACCAGATTTATCGGCTTTTACAAGAACACAGTGAAACCAAACCTTTATCATTGCTTATTAGTGACACCATAATTTACCTACTTATGTGGAGATGTGATCATGAGCAACCTGTTGAATATGTTAGCTGTTAGAGCCACACCCAGGCTGACAGGTGTGTTCAACACCTGCAGTTTTGGCAGCAATGCGTTGGGAAGTCTTCACAGATAACAATGTGAATAATGGCTGCCAGCAAAAGAGCCAGAGGAGTTTGTGTTAGGAATACTGGGAGTCAAACATTTTCCAGGTTGTCCATATTACCCTGACAAAGTTACAGTGGGAAGTGTGAGCACCAAGAGTTGCCATCGGTCAATTTCACGTTTACATAAGTATTGTGGATAAGTATTCATTCATGTTTTCTCATAAACTCATAAAAAAAAAAAAATACACCATAACCAAAAATAAAGTCTTATGAAGTGAGCACGGTCTCCACCACTAGGCTATAAACCATACAGACAGCTGCATTCAATGTGTGTGAAGTCAGGCCTCTATAAAAAAAAGAAAGTGCTGTCATCACTTAAACTCTGCGGTCTACGCCTGAAAAGGTCGTGAACTCAGATACAATCTGCATCATATTACATATGATTTTGAAAAATGCTGAAAAGTTCAGTTTTCAGATGGATGAACACACTGAATCAACAAACACTAGTACAGGAGGTGTGGTTTTGCTTCCCTCCCACACAAATCCTTTTTTCGGACTTTTTTTTTTTGGTTTTTATTTTTTTAATATATCTTCATTTATATGTCACATTACTTTTTTTTTTTTTTGTCCTGCAGGGTAATTGAGGCTCTTTGATGGTGCACATATTGTATTAAAGATGCATCTTTCAAATGGGCAAAACACAAACCTGACTATTCATAATCCAGTAATACAGATGTGTCTGCACTTTTGACCTACGCTTTTTTTTAAGAGACGTCCGATCTTTTCAGCATTAATGAATCTTAACAGTAATACTGATAATGAGTGCAATAAGATCGGTGTAAACATGTGGTGTTATGAAAACGTAATGATGCTCTTCATGGTTGTATGTCATGCAACATGTACATCTGAGGTGACAGCACCACCTAGCAGGATAAAGGGAAACTGCAGGCTCTGTGGCATGACTCTTAAAAGTGTGGGTGAACAGTAATGAGCGTGAGAGACTAACTAATCTAATAGAAGAGAAGTGATTACAACTCTCCAAGTGGGTAAAACATTTTGGAAAAGCTAGCATGCCGACACATGCCTCTAAATGGAATTCAGCCCAGACCTTTGTCCTTTGCAGCTGGATTTCTTTGTGCTTGTGCTACAAAGAAATGTCAGTCTTTAGAAGAGCTAGATATTGTTGGAAAATTGTTATGGTGGTACCTAAATGATTCCCAAATCTCCATACAGAGATTAAAATAACATCCTTTCCTTTCACAACACCTTACAAATATAAACATGCTCGCTTCCTTTTCTTTATTTAACAAATAAAAGAAAATGCAGCTGTGTTATTGTGCTAACACTGAACAAGTTACTAAAGCTTGGCCCAAGTAAAAGCCATGATTTAGACCTTACCATTTAATATGAGCCCGAGAATATGAACCTGACAGTTTAATGTTTCATGGTATTCTGATTGGCACTCAAAACAGTGTTCAGGTTGGAGTAAGACATTTTAAAATTTATTATCTTAAAATTGATCAAAAATTTATTTCATTTGTCAAGCAGTTTTCTGAGTGTTACTATGAAGACACCACCATGTGACTTTATTGGTACAGCATAAAGGCACAGATTTAATTTAGAACAGACTTGACGAAGGAGTGATGAGGCACAGGCGAACAGAGTACAAGTCAGGAAAGAAACGATAAAATTGAGCACTTGTGGTTGACCACACAGAAAATATTACAATACGATATTTCGAACGGAGCCAGATAGCTCTTACTGTCATGATAAAAAAAAAAAGTCAAATCATTACCCTCCACATGGTTAAAGATAATCCTGCCAGGGAGGGCGTAGTAGAGTCAAAGGAGATTTACTATCAAAAATAAAATAAAATAAATGCTGGTAGCCAAGTGTACCAGTAATACAAAACATTACATATATGAAGAAAGTGTCAGCTGGATAGTTTGTTAGTGTTATCATGCAAAAACCTACCCCAGTGCACTGTGGTCTGTACCATTCATCGTTTCGCATTCATCCAAAAAGATACAACCTAAACACCCATCATTTATATGGTTAGAGTAACACTTGGTGCTGTGCTGGTGAAATACAAAAAAAGATAGTTCAACTTTACAAAAACGAGTCTATTTACCTTGTTTTGGCTTATAAACAGTACCATTACAAGTGTAGTGTACACATCATATACATCAGTGCTCCTCAGCTTAAGGCTTTATGAATCAAAGCACATTCTTATCCCAACTCTCGCGTGGAGGTAGAAATACTGCAGCAAGCCCACACAGTCTGAGTAAAAACAGTATTGTGTCTGTGAACAGTGAAGGTAATTCTCACATTAAAAATGCTGCTGCTGACACTCGAGTGTGAAGTAAATGTGAAACGGTGTGTGAACCATTCTGTTGTTTCCAAAGACAAGCGAGTCAATCTTTCAAACGCCTCTGAGATTTTCCCTCTACACCGTGTACACAGCAAACACTCCTAAAACGATGGCTCGCCTAACACGTTGATACTGTTTCAAATATAAAAAACTGCGTGTCTGTCTTTACATGTAGTGCATTACTTTCCGAGTGGAGGCACAATCATACTTTCTGAAATAAGATAAGAGGATCTTTTGATTAAACTGATTGAAGACCATGATTTCACACAAAGCAGTAACAGAGGATATACCAAACCGTTGTAGGCTCATTCAAACTGTACCTGACCGAGAAATGGTCATCGTGGCATTTATGTTAACACTGAATAAATGATTAGTTTGTCAAACGGTATTCAAACTCATCTCACATCAGTCACACCTATGACCTAAATGTATATGGTTGGAAAAAAATTCCCTTGAAACATTCGTGTTTAGCGCATCACATCTACATTCTCAGTGGATATGACGTTTATGATGGAAGGATATCAAATATAAAACTTTTACTCATTTTCATGGCTCCTTTTTTTTGAAGTTTTTAAACTTTTGCTTGTTTGTCAGTGAATTAAATATCTAATTAAAAACAAAAGTCTATTGTCTATAATGAACTGTGACACATTTCTATGACTATTGGCTGATTGTTTTGAAGTGCTGAAGTCATGGGATGCAGTTTAAGAGATCTGTGCATACTTATAGCAATAATAGAAAGACATACACATTAAACAAGAAACAGGTATGACTACAGTGTGACGGTTGGTCTGATAAAACGTGTGTGTGTGTGTGTGTGTGTGTGTGTGTGTGTGTGTGTGTGTGTGTGTGTGTGTGTGTGTGTGTGTGTGTGTGTGTGTGTGTGTGTGTGTGTGTGTGTGTGTGTGTGTACAGAGAAGAGCACTGAGGGTTCTGTGTGTTTGTTGAGCTGGAAATAGTGTTTATGCTGTATGTATCAAAACGTCTGTGAAGAGTCTCTGCATGCACGCAACATGCTGCTAGTCGTTAACTAGTCGATAAACATGGTACTGTGCTCCGTGTTCACTTGTGGACACTTCAAACACAAAGGCAATGCACAGCAGAGTCTCCTGAGTTTCTCTGTTGGACACCACCTAGCAAAAGACACAAGAAGAAGACAACACTATGGTGGGTCAGGATTTTAACAATAAGGGTGCATGAAAAAATACGCCAGTTCAGCGATACTAATATAAGCGATAACAGAGCATACAGGAGAGGTCTGAAATCTAATCTTTTGGAGCAATAACCTCCTGCTTTAGGACAACGTGACAAATTATCTGTAAAAACTGGTGGGAAACCAGCCTATGTGTGTTTATTATGTATGTTAACCTTCAATGGGAAAGTAATATTTAGAATATCGGGTTTTTTTTCTCAAAGGCTATTTTTTTTTTTTTTTTTTTGCTGAAGCTAATAATTCAGTTCATTATTTGTGGAAAGGACAACATTTCTCTTTTAAAGTTTAGTAGTTCTTTAGTAGCCTCACCAACTCTTAAACCAGAAACCTGTGACACCTCTTTTTAATTATGCTTTTACCTATGTTATGGTTTTATTTGTTTGTCTGTCTGGTTCTTGTCTGGGATTATGAGAGATCACCAAAGCAGCTTTCTAAAAATATTTTTGAAATGTTAGTAAAATCAACATAAAAGTCTCATTTTATACTTTTCCAGTGTCCCATTGACTGGCTTGATAATCATAAGAACACATTTGTGTGGTTTTAAGTACAGAAAAACATCTCTCTTAAGCTTCTCTCTGGAGTTCTATTAAGAACAGATCGTTTTTTTGTCTGTCTTTGATATCAATAACCCTCTCTTGTGATTGGCTGTCTGAGTTGGGCACGCCCACAAGTTATCTTTGGTCTTAGCTTGTTAGCTCCACGATGAAATGACATTTTCTCCCACATAAAAAGTTGAACAGTGGGCTGTGCTGAGGATCAACATGCGAGTTTGTGACATCACAAGTTCAAATGGCACAATTGCTAAATACGGGCTGCTTGAACTGAACGTTGGAGTGTTGTCTAGAGTATTTATAAAGCTGCTTTATAATCAAAAAAGAAAAAGTAAATCTGAATTTATTTAATGTGACTTTTGACATACACACCTGTAGAATGGTGAAGTTCTCCAGTACACTGTTCATCATGTATTTCTCCGGCAGGTGTTTGAGTTTGTGGATGAAGTTTATCATATATTCACACATGGGTGAGCGATGTATGCGAAACACATACTTTCCTCCTTCCAAATGTGCATATTCTGTCTGGATGGGGGGGAAACCCGTACACACACACAGTTATTAAATCACAGGTTGATGCAGCCTGACATGATGCCATTTGGTTTGTTTTCTCACCTCCACCTTCTCCACCACCTGTTTGCCAAAGGAGCAGACCTTTGTTGAAACACTGATAGTGATGTTTTCTGTTCCACTGTACTGGCTGCTCACGCCGTAGAACGCACCAGATCCCTCCTCAATGTCACTGCTCAGGTCCGCCTGAAACAAGCACAGAAAATAGACAAATAATGAATGTGAAAAACACACTTTTTAGAAGTACTCATCTCTTATGCGGGTATTTGTGCCGTCTTCCGTGTCAGGGCTTCTACTGTGGCTCTTTAGGAAAATGTTTTTTTCCTGTCACTTTGCGTCCATTACATACTCTAAGTAACAAAAGAGCTCTGAGACAACTAATATCAAAAATGTGACTTTTTGGAATTAGCCAAGTTTCCTGACTTCCTTTTCTACAAAATGATTTCTCTCTAACCGATCTCAATAGGAACAGGTTTTGGATACTAACCCAGAACTTGACCAGAAAGAACGCATTGTGCGGCCCTTTTTCGTACAGCTCCTTCAGGCCTCCTTTCTTCTCTGAGAACTTGTCGTAAATCTGCCTCACGTCTATTGACTCCAATACAGGGTCATTGTAGCCCGGGTTTGATGGCCCGATGTGTACGAAAAGGTGTTTAAACTGTGGGAAGGAAGAAGAAAAGAGTAAAAAAAAAAAAATGGAGGGAAGAGAGGCAGCTTTGATTTTACACTGTTGCCTCATTGTTAAAAGAAAAGGTGTGGACGTCTCACCGTCTCTCGGTCTCTCTGGGTCTCCATGAAAGCAGAGTACTCCAGTAGCCGTAGTTTTGCTGAGGCAATGGTTCTGTCTTGCCATACAGGAGCTGCTATAGCTGCGGGGCGAGGGGGTGGTAAGGCCTCATAGCCTGTCAAACATACAATGAAACCATAATTACCATGGCAATACTCACACCAATTAGGTAAGTCAATGATTTTGTGTTGACACTTACTGATTGGTGCAGGGACAGGGGCTGGTAGTGTAGTGTACGGTGGCTGTGCAAAGGGCTTGATGCTGTATATATTTAAAAAAAAAAAAAAAAAGGAGAGAAGGAATCCTAAAAATGAGCAGCTGGACCAGCTTAAGAAAGAAACTGTTCGTTTGTAAGCAAACAAAACCAACTAATCTGCCAGTGATACTTACTCCTGAGAATGTCCAGGCTGTCCTGGCATTGGGCCAGGCCAAAACTAAACAAAGAGAAAGAAGGGAAACAGGGCAGATAATATTACTCAGACTTTAGCCCAGAAGGTAGAGAAGAACAAATGTTTGTGTGTGTCAGTGTTTTCGTCTCACTCTGACTGGTGGAGGGAAGGGAGTCTGGGGTTTCATTACACTCGCAGACACTATCTGAGCTGATGAGAGGTTGGCTACTGTCTGCAGTGCCTTGTCTTTGGATACCTGGTCCTGAATGAGAAGGACAAAGACAAAGTATTACGCAATAACAATGCCATATATTAAAATTTTCCAGGAAAAAAAAATGTGGTTATCGTTCCAAGGTCAGCCAACTTTAGTTTAGACAGCAAGCCAGCCAACATATACTGTCCTTCAGCATGACGCAGTATTTCTATGGGGAGACAGGACAGAAAGCAAAGCAGACATGGGGAAGCCAAAGCAGAAGGCGCGCCAAGCTAGAAAAATCTAACCATCACCAGTATTTAACTAAAG
Organism: Brachyistius frenatus; assembly: GCF_029030835.1. Taxonomy (NCBI): domain Eukaryota; kingdom Metazoa; phylum Chordata; class Actinopteri; family Embiotocidae; genus Brachyistius; species Brachyistius frenatus. The sequence goes on along the minus strand of NW_027210605.1, from coordinate 4,752,944 downwards.
CCACTAAAACAAAGGAGCAAAGAGCAGAATTTTTGAGTCTGCCAGTAAAACTGCATTGTGGACTAAAGGTAATGTGATGCCCAACCACACAGCACAAAGCCTGAAGCAGAAAACTGTAGTTGTATAACCAAAACTTACCAAGTTCATGGCCTATGGCAAAAAAGACATGTTATTAATTAACTTTAGAACATTCAAATAGGTCATACATCACAGAATCATTGTATGGTATTGAGGGAAAACACCTTGCTCACTGCATCTGCAGTTGCTGCAGAAAGTATTCAGGCCCTTTCCTTTTTCTACAAAATTGATTCAATTAAATCAATTTTAAAAAATAATAAAATGTAGCCTGGCTGCGCCGACTGTGGCTCACAGCTCCAGTTTGGTTCGCTGTGATAACCGTCTGGTAACTTGGCTCGTATTAGCATTTGCACAGCCACCTTGAAGGGCGGACCAATCAGCGAGCAGTGTCGGTGGTTAACCGCATTTGCCCCGCCTCTCCTTCCCCGGGATTGGACGGCTGGTGACAGTGACGAGCCCAATGCTAATATCTCTCAAGCGGTGGCAGTGTCGGGCGGTATTGACGCGAGCCGATTGGTTCAAATGAATCGGAGGTCTACGCCAAGCAGGATGGTACAACTGCAAACGATTCCATATGGAGGGTGCCTCCGACCCATATATTCACAGAGTGAAATTGGGTTGTGGTTTGCACCAGGCTAAATAAAATGGGCATTTTACCCTAAATTGTGGTCAGATGCATCCTGTTTGCTTTAATAATCATTGAGATGTGTGTCAAGTGTGACTGGAGTCCACCCATGCCAAGATGAATTGTTTGGATGGAGTTTAGAAAGGCACACATCTGCGTGGATAAGATTCCACACAGATGTCACACTTGATGCCAGGACAAAAAGTGAGCCATGAATTCCAGAAAACTCTCCTTAGACATGATGAGGCATGGATCAGAGAAAAGACATAAAGCCATGGTTTACGGTTTGAGTGTATTGGAGACCACAGTGGCCTCAATTAGTGTAAAATGGACGAATTTTTTTTAAACGACCACGAGTCTTCCTCGAGTTGACTGTCTGTTAGAGAAACACAACAGTCTCTTAGAAGCTCTTTGTAAAGAAGAGAACCTGCCAAGGACGAGCATCTCGACAACACTCCATCAATCCGGCCTCTATGGTGGAGCGGTTAGATTGTAGCCACTCGGAGTAAACGGTGTACGACAGCCTGATTGGTGATCTCCAAACAGCATTTAGAGGACTTATGAAGAGAGCTTGAGAAAAAAAAAAAAAAAAGATTCTGCAAGACAAAACTTTACTTTTTTTTTTTGCCAGATCTCCAAGCATTATGTCACCTGATAATACCATCCCTACAGTAAAGCATGGCTGTGGCAGCATCATGGTTTAGGGGTACTTCTCAGTGGCAGGGACATCTGATAATGGGAAAAAAAATATAAAATCTAATTTATGACATTGTTAAAAAAAAAAAAAAAAAGTGAAGGGATCTGAATATTTTCTGAACCAACTAACTCTGAAGTGACTACACCTCAAAAGTAACTTTTTTTTTTTTTTTTTTTTAAACAGATGCAAAATAAGCTCAAAAAGAATTTTACAATGACAGATCATGCTACACCCTACTAACCTGTGCCACCTTGTAAAAAGTTACCTGCTCCAAATGTGTATTAGAGAGCAGCAGGTTAAATGTCTTTGGTGCAATATGATGTCACAAACAGACTTTTATTACAGGACAAAGTCAAACCACAAGAAAACAGCTTTAACAGAAAAGACAAAGAACTGAGAAAATGTTCAAGAGCAGAAATGTGGAGATCAGAAATGTATCAAAGGAGGAAACTGAAATTCCTCAAGTGTGCACATCGGTTTCGGAGCACGTTAAAAACACGTTACGAAGTGTGCGCTGGAATTCTCGTACGTTACCAGAGCCATTCACATAGTTCGAACCAAGCCAGCTACTGGATCTCATGCACTGGTTAAAGCCTCTTGAACTAACGGGCCGACATAACTGCCATGCATTACAACAAAAACCTCTTCCCGCAAATTATGATATACACACACACTCAAAACATCCGACTTTCATACAGAGCAACACTACCAAACTTCAAATGTGGACGGAAAGCAAACGTGTGAGACCTGTAAAGCATACAAGCAAAATGATTGAAAGCATAAGTTTGCAAAGCCTGAGCCTGTCATGCCACATTCCCTGTAATGAAAGCCATTGACAAACCTTATCTACGTGCCCTAATAACTGTATAACAATCATGCAACTGACTCCATCTAAACTGGATTTAACCGGTTCCATCTACGTTTTCCAGTGGTCCAGACTTCGATGCCAACAGCCCCGGTAGCATGGCATCACCACAACACCAAATGGATTTGTCATGCATTATTATCTGAAGTGGTCTATTAATGAACAAGACAAGACTGAGGCTTCCTTTAACTTGTTCCACATAGTCTGGAAAGTGAAATCAGGAAAAAAAAACTAATCTAAGCTGACCAGTTACACGTCTTGTGATCTTTCTGCAGTCCCCACATGTAGATGACGTTTTAAGGAAGAGGAACTATGGCAGAACCCCCCCAATGTGGGTACTTGAACACCCTGACAGAGAGGCATAAATCAGCCATAAGTTCTGATAAAGACCTCTATGCTGATATAATAAGTTAATTTAGATTTGGGCCACATGCAGAGAGAAGCAGCTAGCGTTGTGGAGGCAGTGAGCGTGTACCTTGAGCTTAGATTGAATATCACGAGACTTTCTCTTGGCCAAGACTTGCAGGTGACTAGAGACCTGAAGAAAGATGGGATGAAGGAGAAAGGATGGAAGGAAAAAGGAAGAGGAAAGGAAAAGAAGAGGGGATGTGACTACAGAGGGAAGGGAGAGTGGATTAGGCGGGCACCCACCTTGATGCTTGCCTGGTATTCTCGTACCCTCTTACGTGCCAAAACCTGAATGTGACTAGACACCTAAGGGGCCAGGGGACCCCCAATAAAAACAGACACAGTCACAGGGTGATTGGACAGTTTTAAAAAGCAAGGAGTCCATCAATAATCATTTTTACAATATAAATAGGTAAATTACAGCAAAGTTGAAAACATATCAGAAAGTACATGAGAGGCACCTGGAATATCACATAAAACAGATGTCGGTATTGTGGTCCAGAAATAAGTGTGCGTACCTGTTTGCGAGTGCGCGTCTTCCCAGTTCGTAGCTTGATATAGCGAGCTATCAGCTCATTTCGACCTAGCATTGGGACAGGAATAGATCAAATTATAAGGTGCTTTAAAAAAAAAAAAAAGGAAAAAAAAATATATATATTTTTTAACAATAAGGGAAGGTAAGAAAACCTGAATTACACACAATACAGTATCTGTTTCTACACACCGCTAACGGGGCTGGTGTAAGGACCGGTCATCCATTTGATCTTTAAGTTTACCTTACCTCCCCCAAAATCGTATGTGCTGTACTCTGGGTGAGTACACTGAGTTTCTATCTTTTTCTAAAAAAAAAAAAAAAGGAAAAAAATATGGCAGCGAGTCAAATCTAACCAGCCAGCCAAACCATCTCTTAAACCCCTCAGCATCCACAACATCCCAGTAGCCCTGCGAAGAGGAAACAATCCCCCCCCTTTTTTTTTTTTCTAAAAATGGACAGAATCAATGTTCAAAAATTCAATTTGATTTTCTGATGAAAAATGACCTCGCATGGATTTTATTGTAACCAATAAAAAAAATAAAAAAATAAAAAAAATGACTGTAACAAATCAGGATAGCCACATCTTTGGACCAAATTTAATGATGCCCACTGTTGATGTTTATCACTGTTCACTCAAAAGCTGACCAAATAAATGTCCAAGGGTCCTGCCTTCAATTTGTTTCTGTGGTTTGCTCACAAAATAGGCAAGGCATGTTTTAAATTGAAAGTCTGGTTGCAACCAATCTCATTTGTTTACTGAAACAAATACAGTATGAACCTAAAAGGCAAATATGACAGGAGTAAATGCTCTGATATCTCAAGTCTACTGTTAACCAGCAAACCACGCAGTCTCTGTTTTGGTTTGTATCTTACAATATGAATCTGCTTATGTACATTTACACACCATGAGTTGCTCATGTTTTTTTCTTTTAGCCTAGAGGTCACAGTGGCGCTGAGGATTTAAACTGGTAAATGTATGTTTAGGATGCACTGAACTTACTGGTCAGGCTCAAAAATTAACATGATGTGGAGACTTTAACAAAAAAGAAGCAAGACTAATGTGCAAGATTAATGCGACAACACTTTTAGTGCAAGCTGTGTGGTAAGGCTCCTATAGTTCTATTGTATTCACCATCATAACATTAAAGAAGTAGTGTGTAGGCTAATTGCTGCCTTCAAATGGGGACGTGTTTAGCATGCTCACGAAAAAGTCCATATGAACTCTTGTAGTATTCACAATCTCTGAATTTTCTAAAAACTCAGTTAACGATTTATGAAGTGCTCACTGATGTTTTTAAATGATGGAGGCCATGGAAGTCCATTTTTCTTTGGCTAGAAAGTCAATGTATTATAATTGCAGTAATATACAGTTTTTCTTTGTAATTTAATAATACTTTGAGGAAAACATTGATGTTCCAAACACTCATTTTTCCTTCTCTTATTATGCGTTTTGCATTTCCTACATTACGTTATCCGCCTGCTCCCTATGTAGATATGACGGGCTCATTCACAACTGTTCTTACTTTCAGTTTGGCTATAACTGTCTAGCTTTTCATTTCTCTGGCTGTAAGGGATTCCAATTAAGGACAGCCTGTGTTAATTATGAGTCTGATTTGGCAATGCTCACTGGCAGAGCTCCAAAACAGATGAACAAACGTTGGGAAAGGGAGGAAAAGAGAGAAGAGGTCATCATATTGTTAACAGATTTTCAAAATGTGGTCCCGACAGACTGCCGAGTCAGCTCTTTCGTTCTCCGCCTCCCCAGTTCCAACCCACACCTGGCGATCTGCTTGTCTCTAATCGTAACTGGTGAGCAACTCACTACTCACTGCAATGCAAAGAGGCTAAACATAAATAAAGGTGACCAAATCAATTCCCCAGTGATGGTTTATCACTATCCTTCTTTCTGGGAATTGGTGCGACACCGTTGGGGCTCCAGATGAGTCACATCAGCTCTGTTAAGTTAGCAGAACACAGAATTTCCCCAAATCAACATTTGGGGCTGACTCAGACACAGCAGCCTGCTCCAATTTCCAAAACAGGACACGTGCATTTTCCTGCAGCCTACCAGTACTCCACGAGGCCAAATGCTTCTTCTTTAGAAGTCACGTCCGATTTGCTTTAGTATATGAATATTTACACAAGTCACATACAATATAACGGTTGGGATACTTGACGTTGAGTTGGGAAACATGGTACAAGATGATGTACCTTTGCAATTAACTATGCTTATTCAAAAACGCGTGTTAAAAATCCTCTTATTAATTTCACCTGTTCCTACTCTGATCTGCCACATTACAATGTTTACCCATTAACCTCTTACTTGAACGTATTGTTGAGATTTTAATCAAAAAGAAAGATAAAGAAAGGCAATCCACAATACAGAGAGCAGACAGTGAGAAACCAAAACGAAACAGACTTCGATATTCTTTAAAGCCACAAAATCTGAAGGAAAAAAAGAGAGACGCAGGAAATAACTGCAAAACCATTTACTGGCTAGTGTGACATGGCTGGCAAAATGTCTCGCTTAAAGAAAAAAACATTTTAGTGTGGTCTGATGGTAATGTATGTTATTCTGAACACTCAAAAGTTTAACTGTTTTATGCGTAATTTGGATGAGCATTTGTTTTTTTCAGTGCAAATATTTAAAGTCTTATAAACTGATGGGCCCAGACATGGTGTGTTTTAAAAGAGGTGGATAGAGGTAGCTGAAAACGTTTTAATCTCCACTACACCTTCAATTTGTTACAGCATGCAATCACCAACAACAATAACTGTACCGACTCAAAAACGTGATAACAACAACTCTCTGGATCTCAGCAAACAAGAACATGTTTCCAACATGATGTGTCACAATTGTTACATTATAATTATTTCAGCTGACCTAAATCATTTTGTATGTTAGAACCATATACTTGTATAAAAAAAATAGCTGGATGAAACGAACAGAAATGTCATATTTCCATTACTGGTTCCATAACGATTTCCATCATTTGAGGTTTGGCTGGCGCCATCTTGCTGTGTATCCTTTTGCTTCTGATGTAGTTTAATGGCACATGAGTGGAAAATTAGCGCCATCATAGTACATTAGTAATGATTATTAGTACCCGTCATTGTCAATAACCTCTTCGCATATGTCAGTTCTAGGCTTTGAATATTTAAGTGGTTATTCATGTCATCTGTCCTGTGAAATTTGTTGGCAAACTGAAATATATATTTTATTTATGTTTCAATATTTTTCATTTATATGCTCCATTGTTCAAAGCCAATACATGGCTCTTCTTCATTAGGTGTATGTGTATTATTAAACTGTGATAAGTCTTCTACACTACAGATATTGACATAAAACAACCAGAAAAAGACAATGAAACCATTCATTCCAATTATTTGTGTGACCACCAACGAATATGTAACGATCGTGACAGCCGCACCTGTATTCTGTGTCACCCTGTGAATGGAAGCACAAGTGATCCGCCTGCTGATCATCCCAATTTGGAAACATATGCTTGACACTATAATCCATGGTGACATCATGACTGGGAGCACAGACGGCACATGGACTGGAGATTAATTACAACTGTCCCAGTTTAGCAGGAGGAGGTTCAGTAAAGCCCACATGCACAGAGGTAAAACTCATTCATATAAGTACAGTCTGGCGTTTTGGTTATTGTAAAACTGTAGTAGTAGTAGTCGTAGTAGAAATGTCTTTTTAAAGTTTTAACAGGTGCAAGAAGTGATTCACATTTCTGAACATATAGTACTGCATCCTTAAAACTTGCTGACAATGATATCAATAATTATCCACATAAGACCCTTTCAGACGTTAAGTGTAAGACACGCACACTTTGCTCAGTTTATGAGCTGGCTTTCTGTCAAAAGGACTTTATTTCACTAATCTGTAAAAAATATATATATATATTCTGGCAAACTGTCAATTTAGGTTTTTGTAATATTTTCTACACAGTTCATTAGTGAGTAAAAGCTGTGACACTATTAGAGGGGCAAATACAAGATAAAAAGTGTAGACTAATTTAAAGATTTAAAGACTTAATAAACCAAAACTTCTTTGTGGATTGTATTATGACTTACACCATCAAAGTTGGGGATATGAGGGTCATTTCTGGTATGATGATACAGTATAGACTGAAATTTTTACAAAATATGATCAATTGACAAATTCTAATTAAACAATTGAGGTAGTTTTCTTTTCACACTATATTTAAATTTATTTAAATTGTATAGCTTGTGAAATAAATGACATGGCTTTTGTATTCATTTATTGCAAAAAAAAAAAAAAAAAAAAATACTGTATTTCAGGAAACAAATACTTCAAGGAGAATTCACAACTAATTAAGACAAAAACTGAAAACAAAAAACAGATACTGTGAGTTTTCTCACAGTACTGTGTTCGGAGTTTGGTTGTGTCCACCAAGCTAGTTAGAAAATGAGAAATTGGTGGCTTCATATGAGTGCGGCAGCTATTCAGTGCGTGAATGTGTATGCCAATAAAACCGTCCGTGTTTATTGAGAGGGAAGTGGGGGAGGTCAACACAGTCAGCCCACAACACTTCCACAAAAGGACAAAATGCCGCAATGCTGAAACAAATTTTCCCTTTCTGCCGCATGGGATCACATATCCCGTTTCCCTCGCACGTACACAAATGTATGACATGGGCTGCCGCAGAGAGGAATGCCAACACAAAAAAATTCGGGGAATGTTGGGCGCGAGCCAAGGCCTTCAATAAGGTAAGAAGGAACAGTAAAAAATACAAAGCTCTCCTCACAGGCAGCATCCTGAACTAATCCTAATAAAAAACAAATAAAAGCCGCATTGCATGTGTGCATGTACAACTCTGCACTCCTATTGACCACTACAAACAAATCGTTAAGCAATCAGTTCAAACACAGCAATTCAGCAGCTGCTAACCCCTAACTTGACCTGAAATGTCAACTTGCTCTATCCTTTGACCGTGTTAGAGCTCTCTGCCCTCTGACCACAAAGTAAAATAGCCCTCTCCAAAAAGACCTGCAAACAAATTACCTGCGCACAAACTAAGAGGTCCCCGCAAGAAGGGTCAATGACCATGTTCCAAAGTGCAGGTATCCGTATGGGGCAGATTTTCTACGGAAATTAACAACGAAGCAAAACGTTTCACAAATGCACTACGAGTCACTGACGAATGCACTTGATGTGAATTATTCATCGCATTGCCAATGAACCAGTAACTTGGGGAGCTTAGTTAACGTTTGACTTATCACCAGCAACAACCACAAACTCACCTGATAGCTGCGTATTTTGTTTGATTTAGATTAGTGTAGTAGTCGTGAGAAAGATCGTAGTCATCTTCATGTCCAGAGTGGCTGTTAAATCTGCATCGCTCAACCTCCCGGTGTGTTTAAAATCAACTCACAGCACCACAGGCCATTCGTGAGAACTCCTGAGCACGATCAAGGCAGAAAGACTGCGACAGAAATTACGTCATATTTTTTCCCCCGGCCTTTGTGGGGTTAATGTTTTGTACTTGAAAGGCTTACTGTACTTGTTTCTTCAGCATGATATATTGGAAATATGTTGTATATTTGTGAGATACAAGGTACATTTTGTATTTGCCATCCACACAGTGTATTTAAGTGAATTGCAGGGCATTATTAAATGTTTGTTTTGGCAAGAAATTCTAAATACGATCAGAAGCAATCAATATAAGCCTCTGTGGTGGTTCCTTAGAGAAACAAACCATATCAGGAATGACATGGATTTTTCTTTTTCTCATTCAGGAAAGGGCTGGCAAAGAGTGTGTACAGAAGGAAGAACAGACTTTTTTGTGATTCTGTCCCCCTTGACTTATGTTTATATCAGTCTCATAATACATCTTGCAGACAGGGTTCCTCTAAACAAATGAGCATTATACAGTTTAAAATAAGTCAAAGTCATCTTACGGAGCCCCAAAAGGTCACAGTGGGAATTCTTTGAGGACTGCTTTGGCATTATCTCACAATAACTTCTGCATCTCTCCTGGAGCTATGAAAACAGCTGAGCTGTATTATAATACAGTATCATGTATTATAGTAGAGCGCTGCTGGTTATTACTACTATGAGAGAGTCAGTACATCCTCAGCTGCGGCTGCTCAGGCATAAATGTGTACCATTGCATTTAGAAAGACAACAAGAGGAGTTGGTTCACCAGCTATGGAAAGACACAGCTGTCGCCGTGACTGTAATCATGGCTGTGCTTTGGTTGTTAGCATGATGGCTGTGAAATATTTGTTTTTAATGGTTGTAACACTATACATGCAGCGGATGTGTGTGTGCAGTGATGGTTTTGCTGGCTGAGCGTTGTATTGAAACGACCGTATTCCTGAACTCCTGCTGTGTGTTGGTAACAGTTGGAGAATGTCCTATTAAAATAAAGAATAAGTACTGCATGCATCCCGTCAAGTGTCATGTCACCTCTCCTTGTAGTATCTGGAGAGTGTTTCTCTTGACCAGCCGTGCATTATAACTGGGCTAGACCAACACATCAAACTTTCATATGGATCAAAGGGAAAGTAAAACTTATTCTAAGGTAAAGCAAAAGTAGTCCTCAAAAAAAAAATTCCCCTTTAAGAACTTTAAGGACTCCACAATCATCTAAACTATTTTTGTACTGAACAGGAAATAGACAAATTAAAAAGCATCCAGATTTTTTTTTAAACAAAAAATAGTTTTGTTTACAACAGTAAGTGGTTTTATATGCTATAGATTGCCTTGGAAACCACATGCTCCAATTACAGTGCTTCAATGGGTGATATACAATATAATGTAATTTTACAGTGATCCACGCACCAATATCAATAATAAAGGATTATTTATGAGAATTGGATGCAACTCAATGGGGAATTATATTAAGCATTTTCACTTCCACTTCCTAATCAAGACCCCAGATTTATTCAAATGTAGTGATGCTCATCTAATTTAGATGCAGTTATATAAACTTTGTCTGGCAGAATGCAAAATGTTCAGTGGACCTGTTCCAGTGTTTGGAGCTCCATGACAGAAGATGTTTTGGATATTTTCCCTTTACGACCTCTTTACATGTGCTATGTTTCACCATTGATTTGGATAGGGAGGAAAGTGACTGGAGGAGGGAGGGTAAAGATTGGCTGGCTGGATGACACTAATGCAAAGACCACAATTTGCTTTTCCTCACCGTACATCTTCCCCTCGTCTGAAAGTATGATCTTCCTCCTGCCACAAGGAGGGTAGATGGCCAAAGCTTCATGAAAGCTCTGCTCAATGTCTGGACTCCACACCCCTTCAGGGTCCCCGTCCAATCCACGGTCTGCCCCGTCTCCCAGTCCCTCTCCATTGTCACCATCCTCCTGCGCCCCGTCAGGGCTGCCACGGCAACTCCACTCCGACGCAATGATGACGGCTCCTGCCACAACACACCTGGAACACACAGGACAATATATAGCTACTGACTTTGTGGGGCTGTGGAATATTTTTGAGTAAGATTGAGAGAAAACAGGGAGAAACACACGAGAGCACAGGATTGACTGAATTTGACATGACGGCCACTGCGACATTTTTTTATATTTCCTTTAACTTCATCTTGAATTGGATCGTCATTTTCGAGTTTTGTAATGGACATGCATAAAAATCGAGTATGTCGGTTCCTTGAACTGACGAAATCCACCCATTATCTATCCCCGCTTTATCCCGATCTATCCTGACTTTGGGTGGGAGTACACCCAGGTTGCCAGTCCATCACGGGGCCAATGCAGAAAGAAAGACAACCCTTCTACACATTCATACCTATGGCCAAGTCAGCATCACCAAATCAACCAGGTCATATTGTCTTTCGACTGTGGGAGGAAGCCAAACACAGAACATGCAAACTCCACAAAGAAAAGCTTTTTTACTGGCTGGGGGTCAATAAGGCTGGACAATATGACAATATATTCTACAAGACTGTCTAAATGTAATATGCCACTGGACAGACAGAGACCAAGGAATTGATATGCATGATAAATGCATACATCATGTATAATTATATTTTAATGTTTCCACCAGAGACCTCGAATAGTCTCCAGCTTCATAAAACAAGCAATTGGAGGCACAATGAGAAGTAAAATTAAAGAGAAGCCCTGCACTTTGTTTTGCTAATCCACATCTTCGACATTGTGATGGATGGCCAGGACCAGGATTAACTTTGCGGCTGCCGAGAATGGTGACAGATTTCATGGACTCCAAATGTCACCACACTTCACCAGGAGTGAGATCACCTTCATCCGAAGTTGTTTACAGCTTCTTTGGGTACAGTGTATTAGTACATCCAGGGTCAAAGACGTGGCAAGCAAAATGCCTAACTATTGGGAGCTTATAAATTTATTAAGATATTAGCCAAGGACAATGAAGACACTACCAGCTGGTGTAGTTATTAAGGTTGCAGCACAAGATGGGACATGATAAATAATAAATTGACTGTCGTAAGTGATGACGAGAGCAGTTTGTCATTTTCCTGAGCTGATCATTCTGGAGAAACTACTTCAAAAGGAAATATTCAAGCCATACGAACTTCTCAAAAGCCTTCAACCTTTCCTGCCAGGGCCACATGAGGAAATTACACATTCTTTTGTTATTGTTGAGGATGCTCCAAGTCTCTTCAAACACAGCCACACATATGCAACATGAATGCCGCCTGGTGTGTAATGTTTTCCAGAGTGCGGCTAACATGGTCCCTGCCACAGAAGAACCACAGAGGATCAGTGTGGTCGCTGAGCTTCCCCTGCTGCGGTGGGCTTATTCTTTACACACTGTGCGCAGGGCCCTCCCAGTTTCAATCACTGCTGACTGGACTGTGCTGTTGCCATAGCAATCAGACAGGCCTGGTGGGATGGTCAGGAGAGAGCGAAGCCCAAAAGAACATTTTGATACTGAAGGGGAGGAGATGTGATGGTCTTGAAAGTTTTACTGTGAGATGTCGGCAGCTGGGAAGATTGTTTGTTTGTCCTGACTGGGTCTGAACTACCCCGATGTTAGGCGTAACACTGTTTTATCACTTTACAATACAAGAGTAGGGGTTTCCAACCGGGGAGAAAATCTGAAGTGGATGGATCTCCCCCCCCCCATTTTAAAAAGACTGGACAATGGGAATAAAACAATCAGCGATGGAAATACTCCACAAAAGAAATGTAAAAGTGTTTAGACAACATCAAATGTCCTTATTTAGTGTTATGACAATGCTTTAATATCATCTCTGCATTTTTGCACCCAAATCAAATGTGGAATCATAATTTGTGTAAAATCAACATGTTGCTCTTCTATGTAGGCTTACGTTTCAAATATCTTTCTACACATTGTGTTGTAATAAAGGCAGAGGGGGGGGGAATAATACAAAGGACAAAAAACAGGGGTTGATTTTGCGATATCTTTACATAAAAGGCTTTGGGATCTGTGAGACACAAAACACCGAGGAAGTAAAGCCTATGTCAACAACTTTGACCGAACAATAAAAAAAACTTTGATGCAACTTGAATTTGGGAATATCATGCAACTGAGGCATTATAGCTCGAGCTTTGTTCTTTTCAAGAGCAGATGCAAAGTATCCACAAAAGACATATGCGGCTCTGCCAGTTTCAATATAGCTCCCAGTGGCCAAAAAGGTCAGGTGTTTAGTGCAGCGAGGAGCCAGTGGGGGGGCATTGGGCTAAATAAAGCTATGAGCTCAGCAAACACCGAAAAGACACATGCACATTACGGGCTGCCTTCTGCTCCAATGGGAGCTCCGGTGACATTATGATTAACCAAGCCTGATTTCATCACAGCGCTTCCCAGACTTCCACGGCCACTTTCAACGTGAACCTAAAAGGTCACATCTTACACAATTCTGATAAAAAATAAAAATAAATAAAACAACAACAACAGTGCAGACGAGCACGGGAACGAGTTCTCCCATTGACGTCTTGAGACACGCTGGGGGGGGGGGGGGGGGGGGACTTTCACAACAAGAATAAATGGATGCCATCTGTTAGCATGTAGAAGGAGAGATGAAATCACATTCAACCCTCCGAAGCTGTTCAGCCGACTGTGAGTTGGCAGAATCCGCTTTTTTTTTTTGATCCAGAGGAGGAGGAGGAGGAGGAGGGGGGGGGGGGGGGGGGGGACTTCCACCTACCAGGGGGTCCTAAAAGTTTTTAAAACTCCAAACAAAGACTTTCAAAATGGTAGAAAACACGTCGCCGGGTTGTTTTTCAGCGGCGATTATTACAGGCAAAAACCGCTGGCTAACCACTCGAGCTGACATGCTAGTCGGTTAGCTCGCAGGCTAATAACACCGTAACAAAAGTGCAAACTTTTAAGTCCCGAGAGAAAGCGTTGGAAAAGTCGCCGAGTACGACAACGAGCGGCCGAGCGAACACGAGAAGAGCTCCCCGGTAAAACAAAACCAAACAAACAAACAAAAAAAATCACACAAAAGCGTCTGAATCGGCGAAGGTGCGCAGCGGAGGTGGTGGGGGGTGGGGAGGGGGGGAAATGCGAAATATGTCAAATATCCCAAAACTTCCAAAGCGCGCAACGAAGCGAAGCGAAGCAGCTGCAGCAGGAAAGTTGCAGCGCAACAACAAAGACATTACGAGAGAAGCGCACTCACCTTTCAACGGCTTCCCGGCTCTGCTGTGACACGCACACGCTCTTTCTCCTTCTCCTTTTACGGGCTGTGGGACATTTGCTTCGATTGTTTCCAGGGCGAAAAGTAACCGTGTTTTGACAGTGTGGAGGGAGGAGGAGGAGGAGGAGGAGAGGGGGGGGGAGAGGAGAAGAAGAAGAGGAAGAAGAAGAAGAAGAAAAAAAAAAAAGAGAGAAGCGGAATGCAAAGTATGAGTTTGGTATGGGGATGAACGCGCGGCGGAAAACGCGCAGAGGCGTGGCGTCGAAACACGCGCACACGCAAAAGTTTTGGTGGGTCCCAGCGCAAACTCCTCCCATGAACGTCGGACTGGCGGTAGGAGAGGGGCAGAGGGAAAGGTGGCGGTGGTGTGGATGTTATTGTTCACTATTAAAAAAATAAAAATTCACGACGTGCTGTGTGGGTTTAGAGTTTAATGATTTGTTCTAGTTCTTTAAACATGTATTTCCCTTGGTATTCAGCTTTTACTGTTACGATTATGAAATTGATATTGTTTTTACTGTGGCGGAAGAAGTAGCCTATTGCTTTTTTTTTTTTTTTTTCCAAAAACAAAAGTACCCGAGTGAATATACGACCCTGTACTTCAAGTAAAAACCCTGTATTTAAAAAGGGGGGTAAAAACACAGAATTAAATGTATTACTTTTGTTGTAATTTGTAAACGTGTTTTTCTGATTTTTAGATGCTTTGTATGCTGCTGGGTACTTTGCACTTAAGTTTGTTTTGCTTTGTTTTAAAGCGCCACAACCCCCCCCAAAAAAAGTTAGGAACCACTGGGACAGGTATCCTACCGCAAAGCAACCGTTAACTTACCAAAAATACTTTTGTTTTAGCTCCCATTTTTCACGAGTTGAAGTAAAATATCTCATATCTCACACAAAAGGTATATTTCGCTCAAATTTTGCTCACAAATTTCGTGTTAAATTTGTGGTAGTGAACACTTTGCCTTTGCCAAGACCGTCCATCCGACAGGTGTGACAGGTCAAGACGCTGATAAGACAGCACGGTGGGCCTTCGGCTGGTCACAATAAAAGGCCACTCTAAAATGAACAGTTTTTCCACGCGACATTATGCCACAGGTCTCACAAGTTTTGAGAGAGTGAGTAGTTGACGTGCTGATTGCAGGAATGTCCACCGGAGTTGTTGCCTGTGAAACACAGCAAGTCCAAGGCAAACCTGTGCAATATTAATGCTGTTAAATCAGAATATTAATGTGCCACACTTGTCATGCGGATGGATTATCTGGACTAAGACGAAGTGCCCACTGACAAGTATTTTAACAACTGTTGCGTTTATGTTTTTGTTGAGTGTATTTAAAGGAACTGTGTTGGATTTAGTGGCATCTAGAGGTGAGATTGCAGATTGCAACCAACTCCACACCCGTCACCGCACCCTGCTCCTTCAAATGTGTAAGAGCAAGTGTTTGGTTTGTTCCTTCCGGGCTACTGTAGAAACATGGCGGCGCAACATGGCCCACTCCATAGAGGAGGACCCTCTCCCGATGTAGATATGAAGGGCTACATCTAAAAGAACATACGCACAGCCTAGCAATAGCCAGTTTCAGTTGATCTGACACAAATAATAACAAAATTATGAATATAATATTCCATTTTTACTATAAATCCTACACAGCGAACCCTTAAGACATATACGAATACTTGGAACAATGACGTTCAATACGGTTTTTTCACCAAAAAAAAAGTTCAGTAATATTTTTAAACTTGTTAAAATGACCTCTATTCCCTCCTAATTCATAAATCCACTCATGAATATTTTAGGAATACATGTTAGTTTATTTACAGCCTGCGATGCATGTGATTAGTGAAGAGTGTGACATAGTTTGATTTGACAGGAGTGATGTGCTGGGCTGTCAAAGCTGCCTAGGGACTCAATAATCTTGAGCCAGCTGTGGTTACTGATTTACATCACCTCTGGTGTTTCTGTCCCACACGGACGAAGTGAGAGAGATTTAAGGAAAAGGCTTAGTTTATGCAAGAATTGTCACTGAATCTCTGAGCGAAATGTCAAGACACCGACAAAGAGATTTAAACCCTCCTTTTCTCAACATGTTTTTTTTTTTAAACACTTTTATTCTGATCCAGAACTGTCAACATTATCATCCCGACATGTCTCAGAACTGCCTGTCCTATCTGTGCCTACCAGGTTGTTGTTTTTTTAACGCTGAAAAGATTGAATTGAGAAGTACTATTTAAAAAAAATGACAGGTGGAGACAGGATTAGTAATAGCAAAAGTCACAGGAGTGGCCTGGAACAGGAAGAGAAAGCTCAAAGCCAGACAGAAAAGGGGATTGGCTCGATGTTTCCTTTTCAAAAGGCCACTGGGGGGCAGCATTAAGCAATTCACGGGCATTTTAGAGGTGATGAAAAAGGCGGATGACATTTATTTGCTTCTTTAGTGAATGCTTGTCTTTATTTTCCGGCCTTGAGAGATTATAAAAGCAGAGCAAAAAGGGCCATTCAATCTTTAATTTAAACTCAGATAAATCGCCTGACCTGATATTAAAAAACTGAGTGATATTAAATGATGACTTACTCACATTTACTGGCTGCTAATGAACAAGAGAGTGAAATATACAGCAGGAGACAGATTCCCTGACATCAGCTGGATTTCCCTGGTTTCTTTTTTGACTTGTAGGAACATGTCTGTATCTCAACCTTGCCACAAAGTTATTTCCAGTGAAGTCTGTGGCAATAGTGGAGATCAGCGAGTTGGAGGAAGTTTATTTCCTTCCTGGCTTTTAGGAACACGTAAAAGTAAGGAGAAAAGGGGAATTTGTAATTGAAAAGCTGTCAGAAATAATGGCAACAATACATCTTGGCATTGCCATGAATTCTAAAGAGGTGCCCTCCCTCTTCTTTATTGTTGTCCTGCTCTTGTATAGAAAGGACATGGGCAATAAGCCTCATTCCATCTCTCTTATCTACCTTCCACCCGTTCTCTCACTCACTCAGAAAGTGGTGACAGACCGGTTGTGCTGCTCTTTATTGTGGAAAAAATAAAAAAAATAAAAAACTGAATGGTCACTCCAATGCGTCTTTCCTCCTTTGTTTTCTTTCACACTTCTCTGTTGTTGCCATTTATATTTATTGTTGCGAATTCTTCACGGACAGAGACAATACGGTTACGACGCTCTTATTTTGAAACTTTATTTTGACGTCGCGAACTGTTTCCGCTTCCGGTTGCGATAATCGTATATGCTACGCGGGATCGACAGTTTAGTTAGATCGAGTCATTGATGATAAACTCCATCTGTCGATACATCTATCTGTCAATCTGTCCATCTGTCGATACATCTATCTGTCAATCCGTCCATCTGTCAATACATCTATCTGTCGATACATCTATCTGTCAATCCGTCCATCTGTCAATACATCTATCTGTCGATACATCTATCTGTCAATCCGTCCATCTGTCAATCCATCTATCTGTCGATACATCTATCTGTCAATCCGTCCATCTGTCAATACATCTATCTGTCGATACATCTATCTGTCAATCCGTCCATCTGTCGATACATCTACCTGTCAATCCATCCATCTTTCAATCTGTCTCCAAGTTAAAATACTGTATGCCAAACTCAATACAGTAACGTGTGGAACAATCAGATGTCTGTGTTCTCTGACCGGAACCCTGTAGTGGTCAATACTCATCTTTACACCAGTCTCTCAGGTCGAATCCCCAACAAATGGTCCTTCGAGCCGGATTAATTGACTACTGCAGAAGATGGCATCTGAAGATAGATTTACCCAACAGCCTCATTTCGAAGATCAACAGCGTCATGTGAGACATCATCGCGTCCCCAAACATCTTGAGGACTACGTCCTCGCCTACAATCCACAGCGACCTGCCCTTTCCTCCCACACTACAGAGGAGCAGAGAGGAGCAGCGGCCGCAGCAGAGGGTAGCCGAGCGGATGCAGCCTCTTATCTGGACAGACGTACAGCCTCACACAGCCCGAGCGCCGATGACCTGCTGAACACCACTTCACTTAAACGACTCATCGAATCCATCCCGAAGAATGAGAAGGAAGAGGACGCTAAAGTGGTTCAACTAACACACAAACTCCGGCAGTATGAAACCAGACGTCGTCGTCGTCAGGAGCTGCTGGAGCACATCACTTCCTTCCTGGTGGAAGAACAGATAGATGAGGGTAATGACACCAGGAAGAGCACCTTCACCCCAGTGCTTCCAGCCTCATCAGAGCGTTCGGGCTCCTCGTGTTCTGTAATGTCATCAGACATGATGACACCTACTCTGGTCCAGCAGTACCCTACCAGGCCAGACCCATTGCAGCCTCATGCCTCAGGGCTGCCTCGCTCCTGTGCTGATACAGGACAAGTACGTGGACAGTTGATTGCTACTGCTCCGGTCCATGAGCCTATAGCAGTCTCTTACAGCTATCCAGCCGCACAGCATTACCACTCACCACAAGTGATGCCTCACACCTCTTCCAACTGTGGCCCAACTCATTATGCTACAGTGCCTTCATCAACACCAGCACTCGAGCAGACTCTACCTGTCCCCAGAGGTAATTAATCTGCAGTTCATCAGATGCAGCTGCCATCAGGTCAGACTGTGACCCCACACAGCCCTGGTCTGCCACACCGCGCTGCATACGGCGTGCCAACACCCAAAATCCCAGACTTCTCCACTGACAGCGAAAAGGAGTTTGCTAACCTGAAGCTGGCTGTAGATAACCTGCTTGAGCCTCATACAGAACTGTCTGAGAAGTACAAATATCACATGCTACTCGAACATCTTAAGCTGCCCGAGGCGCAGATGATTGGTCAGTCTTGTCGCCACCATCCAAACCCATACTCAGCAACTATGCAAGCCTTGCAACTACAGTATAGTCAGCCACACCAGCTGGCACAAAGTGAGATAGCAGCCATTCTGACCACCCCAGACGTGAAGCCTGGTGATGCCCACACTTTCCAGAGTTTCGCCCTACGAGTCCACCTCCTAGTGAGTATACTGCTCTCCTTAGAGGGACCCAAAGGTATGGAGCTAAACTGCTGCTCTCATGTCGACCGCTTACTCAGTAAGCTACCCAAGTACCACAGAGATGGGTTTATTGAGTATCTACAGGTGCAGGGAAAGCTGAATAGCACAAGTCTCAACCCCTACAATCTACAAGATCTTAATGGATGGCTACAAGGTAAAGCTCAACAGCAGCGCCTGTCCAGCAGATTGGTGCAGCGCTACCAAACCGGACAACCCCAAGTTAATGGAAGGGAGAAGATCACGTTGAAAGGCAAAGGTCAAGGTGTCTCTGTATATCACAGTACAGGGCCCCCTCCGCAGAGCCCCTCCAGCAACCACACACAAGCAAAGAAACCATTCAAAATACAATGCCTCTTCTGTGACAGCAAAGAACATTATATCAGTCGCTGTCGCAGTATCACAGAGCAGTCAGCAGTTGATCTGGACAACTGGATAACAGAGGGAAGGTGCTGTTGGAAATGTGCACGTACTCATGCTCCCGAGTCGTGCAACCTCAAGAAACCGTGCAGCGACTGCAATGGTATTCACCTCCAAGTCCTCTACGGCCAAAGAAGCCTGAACATGCTACAGCAGTGAGCTCAGCTGAACTAAAGGGTATCACATTCTGCTGCCTCACAACAGTGGAACCTAAGGACAATCTCCGTGATGCTTCTTAGTTCAGTGTATGGAATGAGCTGGTACAGGCCACTCGTCAAGCAAGCCAGGGTGTTCAAGGGGCGGCCGAGGGTCCAAAATATCACCAAACTACTAACCTCCAGGATGCGGAGATCCTTCTGCTGAGGAAGTGTCAAGCCCATAGCTTCCCAGTGGAGGTCACCAGAGCTCACAGCTACAAGGGTCAAAAACCACAGCCGACTTTGAAATCTCCCCCCAGAATGGGACCCACAACCTGCTTAGTCCAAGTACAGGGAGCATTTACAGCTGCAGGTCTAGACATGGTAGAGCAGACCTATCCAGTGCAAACACTCCAAAGACGACACAGTCATCTCCTCATCATCCCACTGAAGACATTCTTTAATGCCAGTCCAATGGTGTTGCTTGGATCAGATCACGTACAACTGATTACTGCCACTAAGCTGTCAGACACCACCAGCTCAACCATCCTGCCAACGCTGGCGAGCTCAGCCCAAAGTCCCGCAGATGGCGGACCTGCCACCACAGCGCCTCCGGCTTCTCTGTCCACCTTTCTACTCAACAGGTGTCGACTGTTTTGGCCCTTACCTGGACTTCAAGTTCAACCCGCCAAGCGCTCCTCACTTCGGTGGAGTATGGGAGAGAGAGGTTCGTTACATAAAAGCCGGCCTTCAAACTGCAGTTGGGAGCCAGTCAGTCTCCGAAGACGTCCTCTACATCAGTGGTCCCCAACCTTTTTATCACCGCGGACCGGTCAATGCTTGACAATTGTACTGCGGACCGGGGGGGGGGGGGGGGGGGGGGGGTACACGCAGATTGTTTATATTGCGAATATAATAAACGTGATAATAAATAATAAAGAAATATATATAATAATAAAACAAATAATAAAATAATCAACGTTATAGA
>NW_027210605.1:4695000-4727500 GCF_029030835.1 Brachyistius frenatus | reverse complement strand
GGATTTATGTTTTCTCTCCTAATGATTGAGGTCATGTAGAGGCGACAGCTTACTGATCCAAGATCGGCACTGGTGTTCAGCTCTCATGCTGGTGTGAGAAAGCACAGGGAAACCTGGGAAAGATGCCAAGGGCGGAAAAAAAAAAAAAGTGACATTCTCTGAAATATCCACCCTCCTTGCTCATTGATTCATTTAGCTGAACTCCCTCAAACTCCTCCCACTCAAGAGGGCTGATATTATCCCCGATGGAGGGAGAGGACAAATTGAGGGGTGGATGGATGGAGACGGATGGAGAGATGGATGGAGGGAGACCAGAAAAACAGGCTGAACAGAGATGTCAGAAAAGGACAGTAGGTCTGCTGGGACTCCTCATCTCTAGAGGGAACTTGACAACAAATGTCCAACAGTTTAGAGTTCCAGCCAGTTTTCCATGCACTGATGTAAGAATGTGTTCAGACGGAGCAATACAATATGGCAGAAGTGTCGGGATCTGCTTGTCTCTCTCGCCGTCTGTCTGTTGCTGCAGGATAGTACAGGTGCAATACAAGGTGAGAGGTGTGTTTTGAATGTTAGATGATTAACATGCAAATATTCTCACAGTGCTCCGGGCTGCTGTCCTGGCTGTTTTGTGTCACCGCATCTGCCCATGACAGCTTCCTCTCTTTCTTTTTCTTGTCTTTCCTGGTACCCTCTCTTGCTTAACTCTTTTTCTCGAACTCCTCCTCTCTCTGTTGGTCCTCTCACAGCATGTCCCTCCCTTCCTCTTTCTGTGTCTCTACACACACACACCCCTCCCCTCCTTTTTCTCCCCTTCCCTCTTGGCAGCCCTGCCAAAGTGGGCAGGCAGACCGAGGCAAACACAGCACAGGGCAGAGCAGAGGGCGATCCAAAGGCTGGCGAATTGATTATTTATATGTTTGTGTTTTGCCTGTGTGTTGCGTGTTTGACTCTGTTTCAGTCATACACAGCTGCAAGTGATGTGAGTCTGTGGCCGATCCGTGTTGGAGCTTCTCTCTACTTGTTCTGCACAGTGTTTGATACTGTGGTTTGTGTGTGTTTTATGTGTGTGTTACAGGGCTGTGTATGAGCGGCGGACGTCCCTCTGTCACCCGTGTGTACTGACAGAAGCACTCACACGCCAGTAGGAGGGGATTGTGGGAAAGGGGTGTAGCTTTCAGAGGGTGTGCTCTACTCCTCTCTTTTCCCTTCTTCCCGCCATCACGGCCCTCTTCTCCTTCAGTCCTCCCGCCCAGCCCGCCGCTCACATACAGGCTCCAGGTATTTTTCTTTTTTATCCTGCGACACTTCTTCCCATCTTTTCCACTGCCCTATAATCTGTCTCCTCCAGTTCCTCTCACCCTCTTCTCTGTCCTTCA
This sequence comes from Brachyistius frenatus, assembly GCF_029030835.1. Classification (NCBI taxonomy): domain Eukaryota; kingdom Metazoa; phylum Chordata; class Actinopteri; family Embiotocidae; genus Brachyistius; species Brachyistius frenatus. Next base: position 4,726,124 of record NW_027210605.1, on the reverse strand, counting down.
TCATGGTCTTCCTCCTGTAAATGTGTCTATAGTCCGTCCGGTTGCCACGCCGCACTCCGCTCGACGCCATTTTGGCTCAATGGACATAGCATGAGAAACTTTTCTAGAGCTGAGAGGGACTCTGTGACTCCCTGCTGACCATCCTCTTTCTCCTGCTTTCTTTATCTGTCTCTATCTATTCTATCCCCTGTCCCGGCTCTTCCTCTCCCCTCTTTTCTCGAGAACAGCAGGCTCTGACAGGGTAGTAAACAGTCTCTCTGTGGCTTTCTCTGCTGAACAGGTGTTTCTTTGGAGACTGGCAAGAGGAAGGACGGGCCTTCTTGGTTACTTTCTGACCCCAGGGGGTCGACTCGGCAAGAGAGCTGTTGTTGTGTTCAGGTCAGTGTAAGTTTAGCCGCTGACCGCTGTTGAAGAGCTGTACCTACGAGACAAGTGAGACGCTTATCAGGTCTCTTATCATTCAGAGCTGTCAAGATAGTTATGACGAGGGCAATATTTACTTTGTTTCTCATTCCCTTCAAACGCTGTCTGCGCTCGCCGCCGCTGCGAAAACTCAGATAGGTGGCAGTTATTTGACAGGAACGTGTGTTCGTGCAAACATGCATGTTAAGTTTTATCTGTCCGCAATCTAGAGGTGTGGCAGTTTATTAAAAGGTGGCATGCGAAGTGTTTCTCCTGCAGCACTGTGTCATAGGCTACTGTATATGTGACACTTTACACTTCAGAGGAAGCTGAAGTGAAACCGAATTTGGTCCAACAATAACACGACGCTGAAAAGAAAAGGGCAGATTGTCATATCGCCGTTTAATGTCGATCTTTTTCAGTGATTCTTTTACCTTTCCATTATCATTCTGGATTTTTTTTTTTTTTTTGTATGACTTGTGTGACATGCCGTCGTCGAAGAGAAACAATGTAAATAGTAGCATTCATATGATTGACGTGTATCTTCGTCCGCTCCAAGAAAATAAGTCTAATATTAATATTCACCAGTATTTTTGCTTACAGATGCATGTCAGAGACCAGAATACCATAAAAACAAAAGCAAAATATCGAAGTACCACTCTGTACTCAAATTAGACTAAACCGAATATAAAGATTAACCAACAGCCGATCGCAAAGTTAGAATTACTTTCAAAAGGGAAGTATGATATTGAAATATCTGCATACTGTATGTACAGTTAGGAAGCTAAATGAACAGCTTATTGCCAGATCTTTATCTTGGTCTAAATAGGGGTTGGTGTTAAGATGGCGCCTTGGTGCCACGTGTAAACAGTGAACATGAGCAGACACTTTCAACATACCCTTCACAATTCGTGGGTATGCTACTCCCTATTCCCCCTCACCAGCCTCTGCCATGTGAAATAGCTGAGCTTTTGCATTAAGTGGCGAATAAATTCATGAAAAATTAACCTATTTCGTTTGCAGAACGAAGTTCAGAACGAGAGGGAAATGTTAAGAAAAAAAGGAGCTCGAGAAAAATAGAGAGAACAAGAGTTACAGAGACACAAAGCGAGGTAGGAGTGGGAGAGCTCTTTCCCCGCCCCTCTCTTATCCTCAGATGAACTTGTCATGTTGCCTCATAATGTTTGAGTTTTCCTCCTAGAGGCAGTCAGGCTAACTTCCTGCATTCAGCCTCAACACAGTTGATTGGCTGATATCTCGGCTGACCGGCAGCGGAAGTTTCTCTTGTCATGCAGGAAGCTGCAGATGTTTGATCCTGACATACACCACTTTGCACTCTTGCACGCATTCTCTTTGTATACATGCACACACACTCGTTTGGCGTCTGTACTGTATGCTGTGTGTGTGTGTGTGTGTGTGTGTGTGTGTGTGTGTGTGTGTGTGTGTGTGTGTGTGTGTGTGTGTGTGTGTGTGTGTGTGTGTGTGTGTGTGTACACACGGCCTGCTCGGTGTTGCATTACTAAATGCTAAAACATGTGGGCGTGTAGCAACATGTCGGGCGAGAATTATATTATTATAGAGTTATTAGAAACATTTGAAACCATGGTAACCACACATCTCATTGGCACATTAGCAAAAGCATAGACAAGCGGAGAAGAGGAGAGGAGACTGAGATAGAAGATGGAGAGGAAGAATTAATCTTCCTCTTCTTTCTCATGGTTTTCCTTCAGAGGTTTTGGAAACACTCGGGCCATGTAGCTAGATGGAGAGTATTGCTAACACACAAGCGAGTGTTAATCCAATTCATATATATACTTTAAAAATGCATGTCCTCACAAAGTAACCAGAAACACGGTATTCATATTTACACGTGTTTTGATTGGTGGCTGTGTCACCTTTTTGAACACTAATTATTTCCTCTATTTCTATGGTTGAAATTATTGTTGCTCCCTGTGATAGTGAACACAATGCCTCCCTTATACTCGTACCATATCTGGGTCACACTATCTTTTCATCAAACACGATGCCTGACATGTTTGCTGAGCTCTAATTCCTGACAGTCCAACATTTGTGCGTGCAGCCCTCTGTCTCGCCTCTGTCAAGAGAAGTTGATTGCAAAAGACCGGAAGCATTTTTATTTAATTAGCTTTTTTAGTACATCAGCATCAGATAGACTGAGCTTATTTAACGTACACAGGTCAAACCACTGCGCTTGTGTTGTCTGCACTGGCGTATGGCAGCATATCTCTGTACATGTATACATGTGAGCGTGAGCCGTGCATGTTTGCACCTGGTTAATGAGGATATACCGAACATCAGAGCGGGCACCATGCCAGGTGGGATGCAGGAGGCGTGGTGTTCCTTCGTCCTTTAATGTAGGAATCCAGAGGGAGTGGGAAGATGAAAAAAAGCTGGCGTGCTGAAATCAGCATAGCGCTTTGTAGAGGATCAGTACGATTGGACACGAGTAAGACAAGACATCCGCTCGCATCTTTTTAACAGTGGGAATTCTTCATCCTGCCATCTATTGTGTGGCATACTTCCTCTGCCAGCTCCAGCTCCCCCACCGCGCCTTCTCCTCCTCCTCCTCCTCCTCTTCTTTGCCCACCATCATCACCTCCTTACTCCCCTTATTGAAATTCTGCCTGGCACATGGACACTGCCCATTCTTGGCACTAGGCTCAGAGAAAGAGGGAGAGGGGGAGAAACACATAAGAACCTGTACCAGTTGTCTGGTGCCCTTTGTGTCTGTGCCAATCATTCATCCTGTCTCTTGGACCAAGGGACCAGGCAACCCAATAGGTATTTCCCTGCCTCTGCTTCCTGTGATAATCTGCTCCAATTTTGAGGAGTTTTGTTGGCAGCTGATTGTGCTGTGTGTGTTTTGGGATTTGCTAATTAATTTACGTGTTTACGTGTGTTTGCGTTGGGCGAGGAATAAACCTAACGAATCCTGTATCCTTTCACAGTGGAAGAGAGAACGCTGAGGCCCGATGTTTGCACGATATCTTTCGTTTTTGATTTTTGCATGGGTTTTGATTCGCTTCAAAAGGTGGCGCAGTAGTAGACATTTCTTTTTCGTGCGTTTTTGTCAGTTCAAATTATTTGGACAACGTTTGTAAAAATTTGTATCATAAACTATCGTAATTCGGTTTAGCAGCCATTTTTAATGGCATCTGGTCTTTATTTACAGAGGACAGTTTAGAGAAAAAGAGGAAAGGACAGAGGGAGAATGTGTTTGACAGGGATCAAGGGTCCCCTGGCCAGTAATTGAACCGTGGACATTGCAGTTAAGTGGCATGTCCCCTAAAACGTTACGCCCCTTCAGAAAACATTCTAATTTTATTCTTTAAACTGAATCCACAAAAGGGTGAAATAACGATATAGTTTGATTACAACCAAATGCTGTCATTGTTTTGTGCGTGTTTGTGGCCGAGTAACAAACATTTTTAAGTTACATGTCTAAACCATTATCAGCTATATGGGCTCTACAGATGTAGTAAGTAAAGACAAAATTCAAAATGTTCTAGCTGACAAGGGGTTTTAACATGTGTAACTATCATTCAGAGAAAGATGATATGCTAAAGCAGGAAATTCCCTTTAGAAAAACATATCCTGGTTAGTCACCGCAGGGTAATGTTATCAGAGGGCAAGAGAGGACAAGGTCAGTGTTACACAGAACGTGAATGTACTAACATTTAGCTGTAACTCAAGCAGATGTGATGAACTGAATAGGCCACATTTCTTCCTTTTCTTGTCCTTTCTTAAAGGTCTTCTCAACCAGCTCGAGGCACTTTTACTTTGAAGCTGTTGACAGTCAGAGACGACGACGATTTTACCACAGCCTTGCCGTGTGTGTGTGTGTGTGTGTGTGTGTGTGTGTGTGTGTGTGTGTGTGTGTGTGTGTGTGTGTGTGTGTGTGTGTGTGTGTGTGTGTGTGTGTGTGTGTGTGTGTGTGTGTGTGCCCCTTTTTTTTATGTGCCATAGAAAATGTCCACAATCACAGACAACAGCACCCAATAGAGCTCACATGACTGACCGAGTTTGGCCTCAGTGTTTCCTAAACAGTCAAGGGAATGTGACTGCAATTTCTCAGAAGCTCAGAATTCCACGCGAGCATTAAATGTATAAATCGTTTTTTAATTTTTTTTTTTATCTAGTTTTAATGTTCTGATGTCTGATTAAATCGTCATCAATTTGACCCATTTTCCCCTTGTACACTGTGTCATATTCTTAGTCTGTTGTGCTCCAAACACTGCTCCAGTCAGGGGAACATTTCTTGGCGACCAAACAGAGCTCATAGATCTGTTGCTGGCGTGGTGGCAGAGTTGGGCGTCATGCCAACACCCCTCCACCCCATTCTCTCTGCCTGTTCTTCTGTAATTAGACTAGCAGGGTCTACTGCATGCTAACTATGGGCTGGTCCGGACCAAGTCTCAGGGGCTGTGGCTGTTTGCTAATTTATGCAAGCAGTGTACCTTCTAACCCGGTTTCTGTCCATATGAGGCCCAGGTCTGGAATTTTGCTGCTGTCATGTTTAACCTGCTGGTCCATCCCAACCTTAATCTCTTATTTAGCAGTCGTTTATAAGTTAGTGGCTTGAGGATAAGCAACAAATGTCATCATGAAATTGATAAAAGTCGAAAGGGAGCAAAAACTGTGAGGACTGTCTCTTTGTTCTGGGAGAGCGCTTAGGACTCCTGGATGTGATCATACTTTTTCTCTGCGAACTGTCCAGCTGTCCGATTGCAATGTAGTAATGTTCAAGTTTTACTCTCACTACCCCTGTGATAGAGTGTGTTGTCTGGGTCTGTTGGCTTCCTCTCACTGCTTGACACAAGATCGATTCTCCTTCACTCCCGATGGAACAGCTGCTCTCTCTTCATCATGAGACAGCAGGAAAAATCCTGAAAGGTAGACCTTGTAGTGTTTTTAAGCAGACCTAAAATGGCCGATACGCACGACGCCATTTTGTGTTTCCTTGTTGTGTTTTGGGGGGCAGAATCCCAGCTTTGTATTCAATCAGAGGCAGCTGGTGGAAGCCATATTTGCAGGCATCTGTGTGTGTACCTCTGTCTGAGCAGCAGCAGCCAGCCTACACAGGGATAGCCCGCTGGAATGAGCTCAGTTTTTGGCAAAAAAGGAAAAGGATTCCTGGCAGAGTCGTGAGGCTCTTTTTTTTTTTTTTTTTTTTTTCTGTGTCGATCACATGCCAGAGTCTCAGGAAGTTTTTTTTGGGGCTTTCCCAGGTGTTACTGCTTTCCCCTACTGTTAAATTATTTGTCTTTGCTTTAATTTTGATGCAACACATTTTTTCAAGCCATTTAATTTAGCAACAAAAAAACTTGGTGAGACTGTGAGACTGTGGTTTTCTTTTGTTACAAAGTGACAGATGTTTCTCTCCAAATCTTTGCAGTTGAAGACTAAGCACGAGCAGTTTCAGACATAAGTTGTCATTTTTAAACATTTTCAGGAGCTGGTTTAAAAAAAAAAAACCCCACAAAGAATCAGACACAGAGATAAAATTGAAAATTCAATTACGCTCCTTTGTGCAGGGATTGAATTTAAACATCAAAAATATCGTGGAAATAAGTTTCAAAAGTAAAAATCCTATCCCGTGTATCCACAGCATGTATTTTGAAGACGAGTTAATTAAGATAACCCTCTCTGTCTCTTTTTCTTTGTACCATTGCAGGAAAGTTACCCTTTGTGGATCTTTGATGCTGAAGCAACGTGGATGCTGTCCTTGGGGCTGAGGTAGTAGATTGAATAGTTGTGGGGTTTTGTGACCTCTTTTTGAGATAACTATACAATCTACTGTCTTTCCCAAGGAGACAGCTGAGTCAGCCAATCGCCGACTGTCACCTTCAGATGGACAATCACTCTGTCCAATCAAAAAATATGCTTGCACCAATCAACGTAATGCTTTGTGGCAATTTTTTCTTTTCTTTTCTAGAAAAGGTAAATTAAGTTTCATGTTCCCTAACAGGTGAATGTATGGTGGGTTTGACTCGGGCTCTGACAGGGTGAGGTAGTAGGTTGTATAGTTTGGTGGGTGGGAGTGCACCCTGCTCAGGTGATAACTATACAGTCTATTGCCTTCCCTGAGGAGCTCACTGGACACTAATGAATATTCAACACTGTCATGGCTCAGGTAACACATTTATTCTCAGTCATAATAAAAAAAAAGAACAGGAGAATATGTGCTTCTAGCGATTGGTGTTTAACTGACTGCTGCTGTCACATGGCTTGCTTTATAATATGTACATCTTAATAAAATCACACTTGCCTCAAATGAGTTGTCCAAAAATCAGTGAGTGGCATTTTGAACTTGTTTCTTTGACACACATTGCAATTATGAATCTGATTGAACAGCAGCTATTGAGTTTGTTAGTGTATGTCACCCTCTAGTGGAAACACAGGAGATTGCTTTGACTAGAAAAAAGTTAGTACGAGCGACCAAGCAGGGTTCAGTCAAAACAAATAACATAGACTTTACAAATTCAAACTCAACTGAGAGCCTGCATTTTCTCATTGTACATTCTCAGCTTGAATAGAGCCTTAAATGATTGTTGGCTACAGCTGTCAATTTTCTTTTATGAGTTAGTGATAACTTTCTGCCAAAGTCCCGTGAACTCAAACCTCGAACAGGTTGTACTTAAAATGACCTTGTGGTCGTTTGTTAGGGTGTGGCCTTCCCTCCTGATCCATGCATCTCTGTGTGATTGGCTGAGCTTCCTCTTATTGATCCGTGAAGTTGCCTGTTCCCATGGCAACAGTTTAGTCTCATGAGGAAGCGCCGCCAGATTTGAGTGTAGGCTTGCTGGATCTTTGGGATGCGGTAGGCATAGACCACAGGGTTGACCGCTGAGTTGGCATGAGACAGGAGAATACCTGGAAATTATGGATTTGTTACTATCATATTTTACTCTTAACTGCTGGAATACATTGCAAACACATTATATATGAAAAAACTAAACTTTCCCAATCTCTCAATATGGATATAAAAAAAACAACAACACACAAATGCAGGTAGTATAAAGACAAGACGGTGTACAGTCACCTGCCTGTATAGAGTGTTCCCAGTGTGACGGCTTGAGGACCCTGAAACAGCAGAAGACAGTTCATCAGGTGCAGAGGAATCCAGCAGCCCGCAAACAAAACCAGAACCAGAGCCAGGGAGCAGGCCAGCCTCTTCTCCCTGAGCAGAGAGGCCTGGGCTTGAGGACAGCTGTCCTTTAGTCGTCCCTGCAGGTTCCAGAAGATTAGAGCGTAGAGGAGGGTCATGACCAGCAGGGGTGCCATAACACATCCCAGAAAGTTGAAGTAGACCATGAAGGGGAGGGAGATAACTGAGAGGAAAGTGCATGGTGGGGGGATTAAGGGAGATGTAGAAGATGTGTTGGTGGAATCAGATGCTGGAGAGGAGTCATTGTGCCAGCCAAACAGAGGGGTGAAGCCAAGTAGACAGGAAAGTATCCAGCACACAGACACGGCCAACAATGTTCGCCTCTGTGTGGCTAAAACTTTGTATCTGAGGATGAGGGAAATAAGGGATTAGTGGGTGGAGATTATTTCTACAAATCGACCACACATTATTTATGCAGCATTTCTATCAGTAGAGCAATGTTTCAGAGTTCAGACCTCACCTGAGTGGTGTGTGTAACCGCAGGTATCTGTCCACGGCGATGGCAAGCAGTGACAGCACAGAGGCCTGCGTCAGCACAAGCACGACACAGCTGAGAAGCAGGCACAGCTCAGGGGTCACACTCACCCAGCCATCCAACAGTACAGCAAGGGGCACCGCAGCCACACCCACTAGGAGGTCAGCCACCGCCAAGGAGACCAGGAAGCAAAAGGTTGGCTCCCGTAGGGAATCCCGGATACCAACACACACCGCACACACCACCAACACATTCCCAAGGCAACATGCCACAGCGATCAGCACTTCTAGGACTGTGTAGGCCACCCAGCTCCATTCAGCCATCACTGCAGATGGAGAGCAACAAAGACCAATAATCTGTTAAATTGGACAGAGTAAGTTCCCTTGAAGGCAGCGTAGAGGCGTAATGAATTCCACAGCAGAGAAAAATCCAACATAATCTTGATTTGATTGTTCAGAAAGTCTTTTGTTGTTTCCCAGCTCTAGGCTTCAAATGACCAAAAAGCACTGAGCAGTTGCTGTTTATATACAAACACGCACGCGCTTCTGTGTGCACACACAACAACAGGCATGCACTCTGTAGAGACACCATCTGTATTTCATCAGGAAGTGGAAATCCTTTCTTAACTCTGATAAATGGGCCTCAGTGGTCTTAAAGAAAAGGACTTCTGAATGAGTCTCATGGACTTTTTCCACACCACAGGTGTGTTTCATGTTATTACTGTTACTTGTGATGAAAGAGTAAGTACAATTAAAAAAGAAAAAGTAGCAATACCACAATTCAAAAGTAGTGTTACGAGTAAATGTCTAAGTAGACATGTATTATGAGCAAAATGTAGACACTTTATTAAATAAAAGTAAAGTAAAAGTATGAATGCGAAACAGATCAATTTAAAGGGTTCTAATGGTACACACTTTAAGGGTTGTATAATATAAAACTGAATTATTACTGATACAGTCATGTGTGAGCAGCATTTTCTTTCTTTTACCTCTTTCAGGTGATTTTAAATACTCTCTACCAGTGGATATTTGATCAATAACAGTGCATCACATCTTTATAACAGCTGAAGCCTAACAAGTAACTACAGATGTTGAGGAAAGGTATGATATTTTCCTGTTCCCTGCGATGGGATCAGAGAAAGGATGCATAAAATAGAAATACTAAAGTAAAACATAAGCCCTTTAAAATCCTAATCACAGAACTTGAGTAAATTAATGTGCTGCAGTTACTTTCCTTTACTTGATATTGCAACTCATTCACACAAGGGCAAGTCTGTGACACTTACATGAATAAAACTTATAAAGTCTTAAAAAGTCAAGAATGATGCTCCATGTGTGTTGAATATTATGCAACTGGGATATTTGGTTTTCAGCATAGATACATATATGTAAGACTCCATCATTTAACTATAATGAATAAATGACTTTGGTTTGGCAACTTCATAAAAAAAGTAATAGCATTTCAAATGTGTTCAGTGTGTGTGCTGTGTGAGGGGACTTTTTAGATGTTACAGATTAACAGGTATTTCTTTTGGTGGTGTTTTTTTTAAATTTTTTATTGCATCCTTACTTTGCATACAATTTTGACTATTGTCTGTGTACGTGTGTTTGCTTCAGTTTATAAGGTCATTAGTCATGTGATAAGCCTGATAGTGCGTCTTTGTTCATGTAGACAGACAGATAAACAGATGCACAGACAGACAGACAGAGGTACAGACAGGCCAACAGTCAGATGTTAAGAAAAATATCTTAAGATTTATTTTATATATATATAAAAAAATATATTTTGCCACCAACAGATCATGTTTACACAACTTAATTTTGTCAATAAGCCTAAAAAAATGATCTTATACTGTAAAGGCTGAATATCTGCAAAAGAGAATCAAACAAAAAAGAAAACCACAAGTTTTTGGGAATAATTTAAGCTCTACTTATAAAGTAAATATTATGTGCTAACCTTTAAGATTTACATGTTAAATGCCAGCTGATCTTTCACACGTTGCCTGTTCCTTAAGTTTGTATCACCTCTAGTTCACCCCTCATACCAGCTCCAATATGGTCCTGTATCTCCAATAAGCTCTGACCTACAGTGTTTTATTTCCTGGCTTTTCAAATACTCAGTATTCATTTGTTGTTTATTAAAATGTCACAGAATTAAAATTAGCAGTGAGGACATTCATAGGTCATCCAAAGTGATCTCCCTTAATATCCTTTCTGTGCGTTCTATTTCTATGCTAATATACACTCTTCGTCATGCCTTCTACATTGTTTTAGAGTCTCCTTGCAGGCCTCTTAGTGTCTTCTCATCGAACCGATAGGTGAGCTTCCTCTTGACCTTATGAACCTCGCCTGTGCGGGAGTAGTTCCTCAGCGCCCGTGCCATTTTCTGGTACGTCATGGTCTTGCGGTTCCCCTTTCGTCGGCCCCACAGCTGAGCCAAGCTCTCCTTGTTTTGGGAGGAGAACTGAAAGATGCCGGAGGAGGACTGCACCCACCAGATGCAGCTCCGCATCGATGGCGTCTGAAGCATCTCAAACAGGAACTGGAACAGCCGCTCCTTCCTCTTTCCTGCCGAGGAGGAAGAGGATGTAAACACAAATATGATGTCACAATGTCTCATACGTGTGTGTGTATGTGGATATAAATGCTGTGTTCAAAACAGCGACTGAAAAGAAAGAAGTTTGATATTTTTTAGATATGTTGAAGTTTAGGACTGTTGAGAGTTTTGGAGCTCAGGTGCACACGGGAAGATGAGTGTGTCTCTGAGTGTGTATTTGTGTGTATGTTTTATACCTGACAGTGGTGCAAGAGGCAAGGAGTCTCTGTCCTTTCTGTCCCCCCTGTCAGAGGAGGGTGAAGGCGAATCCTGGTATTCCTGATACTGAGAGCTACTTGATTGAGAATCTGAGTCAATGTATGCAGGTGCCTCGTAGGAATATGGAATGTGGTCCTGATGCAAACACAAATAAAAGCATAAAGATTAATACCTAGGGTAACAATCCTCACAAATCATAAACAATCAAATGTCTTATCAGAATGATGAAGTCTGTTACGTCTTTTTCGGCTATGAAAAAGATACTTAAGCTAAAATTGAAGAGATAGAGGTCCTTGAACTCACCCATTGGTTGTCATGGGGACTAGGCCAGGCTGGAGGCGGGGCTTGCTCTTTGTAATTATCATTTGTATGAGAGCCACAGTGCCACTCATACGGATGCTGACCTGACCAGCTATTCTCTGTGGAGAAGCAGACATACAGTCAGACAAAAGACATGTACAGAAATATTCACTAATGATCCTCACATGGACCTCCAGCATCACACCAACCTATGATCCTGGTGGCGTGGTGGGAGTGTGCGTGTGTCTGTTGCCCCATGGTGGTCAGAGGTGATGCAGGTGTGTGTGCAGGCTGGACCTCCAGTGAATGCTCCTGCAGGTACTCCTCGATGACTTCCAGGTCCACCTCAGGGCAGGAGGACGGAGCCACACTGCTCCAGGCCCCCCGGCCTCCGCTCAGCTTGATCTCGGTCACATAGGCCATCTGACAGACACAGAATAGGACAACAGCTTTCAGACACTATCAGGGTTTTAGATCAGTGAGCTTGTTGTGTGATGCTGACAGAGAGAAACATTTAGCATGATTCATGGGATGTATTTGCTGTCAGTCATTGCCTGAGGTACTATTAACAGACCAAACACCCACTGTTTTCTTTTTTTTTTTTTTTCATTATACACTGAATAATTTTGCTACCTGAAGATCAGACATGGACTAATTTATTAATTTTAAATGAGCTTTGGCTTCTGTATGAATCATCCATTTTTTTTTTAACATATCAATAAAGAGCAGGGATCATCCTAGTTATATGATTAAATAATAAGGGCAAACACTAGTAACATTCACTCGCATGGAAATGAACCTGATCCTAGCTGTGGGTTTGTATCTTGGAAAATAGCCAGGTAACAACACTGTGGCCATGTGTATTATAGTTTGACTGGCAAATTTATGCAAGTGTTTGTGTATTTACTGATCTAGATAACATTCAGGTAACAGTGCCATGTGGCTGAGCTTCTACTCTGACAAATAACCCTTTGCTCTCAGTTTACACATGTCTGTTACAAGATAATATTGTAGAGCAAACTGTTACTGGAACATCCAGCTGTATAAATATAAACACAACTTTCTTTGTCATTTATGGGGTGATAGAGAAAATAAACATGGAGACTACACTTTTTTTTAAAAAAATTAAGGTAATATCAGACTCACCGTCTCCATTTCTGCCAATATTCTTTCTCTGCAAAGAAAAAAGACGCTCATTCGACACCAGAATCAAAGCTCAAAACTTTGACAAACATGAACAGAGAAGTGAAAGCAGTTGTTAAACATACTTCGCTGACTGATCACAGACAGAAACACAGGCTCATGTCAGCAAAAGACAATAAAGTCAGAACTGAAACTGAATGAATGAGTACAATAAGGGATTTGTGTACCTTGTAAATTCAGAGGTGTCCTCCTGTGTCCGGTTCAGTGAAGTAGGATCCTCAGGCTGTAGAAGGTGGACACATGAGAATGTGAAAGCTCACCTGTATGATGCTCCAGGTGGATGTCATCTCTTTTATAGTCTTTTTTTACACACACACCCTCCTTCCCCTTCTCATTGGGGTGTTGCCAAAGTGGGTGTGGTTTTACAAAATAAATGTTAATTCTGGCTATCTGCTGATGTAATATCTGAAATGTCTATCAGAAAATTCTACCAAGTGAACATAATTTTAAAGACAAATCTGTGACATTTTCTTATCAAATGCATTGCAGCTGTTTATGCTAACATAAGAAATGTTTGTGAGGGTAGTAGAAAGTTGACAATATGGTCACACTTTTTTCCCAATGTTATTATGATATGTTAGTGTGTTAAAGTTTGGAAATATGACCAACAAAGACGTGTGTTTATTTTTATGCTCACTGAACACTATTCAATAAGGACATATTCCACAAATGAAGACTATGTTTATGACAGCGACCTTTGGCCTCAAGGCCATAACAACTGAATAACCCCCGATCCCTCACTTATCATAATAATCAGAATATAAACATTGTTTACGTTTTTTTTTATGATACATTACATGTGTTTAAGAATATTTTGCTGTTTGTGATGCACAGCAATTTCAGCAAATATAATGTCTCCCACAAAAACTTATTCACTATATTTTTGCAGATGTTTTCATGTTTTTTAGATATCATCTTTTATTATCTGTCTATATATTGGCATTCAGTGATAAATGCTTAAAAACACCTCACATCTGCTTACAACTACATTATAAGGAGTTATAAACCATTTTAAAATGTGCATATGCTGCATATAATTGCTGAATAAAGTGATAAAATAAAATGTCTCCTGCCTCAGTTAAGCACTTTTTGTGGTGCTTCGTTGAATTGTGAGGAATCAATGTGTTTTTATACAGACTCAAAAAAAGTTTTAAAAAACACAATACACACTTTTTTAATTAATGTTTTTTTTCTCAGTTCATACTGTATTTACAATTACACAACAATTACCCGAATAATCTGTACTCCCATGCACTGTTAGATTTTAAAATAAATGTAGCTCCGGGGAGGAGGAAGATTATTATGGGGACTGGAGAAGGTGGTCACTCCTACTGCTGTGACTTCCACGGTGTTAGCACAAAGGTTTGAGGGGATGTAAATGTTTAGGATGTATCACATATGACAGTCGCCTACTTTTATATTTTAAGTTGACAGAATGGAGAGATTTCTTTCATAGCCACCCCAACAAAGAATGTTAAGCAATGCACTTTCAATAAATTAATTATACAATTCCCTGTTTGATAATTGTTATTATTGTTCACTGAACATACCTGAAACTCTGATAAACAATACAATTTAATCCTAATTAAAGTGAGGGCTGATGTATAGATATGAAATTGTTCTTAATAAAGCACTGCAGGGAAGTAAAGAACAACAGGAATTGCGTCACACCCCAGGTGAGGAACTAATGATGTCATTCATAGTTCACTTTCCTCGCAGGCGACATTGTGTCTCCCAAGTGAGGCTGTTCCTTTTTTTTTTTTTTTATGCCTACGTGTGTTATTACTATAGACGTAGATTCCAGTTAACAACTGGCATGTTTCTTTTTGGGTGACTGTGTGCAGTGCAGGGATTCCCCCCAAACTTTTCTTGGTCTGCAACAGCAAACTTGACAACCCGATGGACTCAAAGAGCCTGCTGTGCAAACACACCGACCTGATGAGTAACAACCACCATCTGTTACATGAGGCACTCAAATAATTATTAAACTTCTGCAACACTTCAGCTCCTTCGTATTTAAACAAAAGATAACCATTTAATCGAGGAAGTAAAGCGTGAGGGATTTGTCAGTGGTAGACTTTACTTTAATCAACCATAACTAATCTCTTATTTCTCCATATCAGTGTGCAAATCATTGTCAGTGAAACTCTAAAGACTGATGGTTAAAGCTTTTAGGTTCCTGTACACTTTTCCTCACTGTGTGGGCTTACTCTGTTTAACCTGCATTCATGTAAGATTCCTCAAACAGTCCATTGACATTTAAATCAGCTCAGCTGCCAGCTCTCGTTGTCTGTAGGTGTGAACGGAAATGTCTGGGATTCTTTGTATGTTAACTCAGTGGTGGACTGATCACCTGTTTTCTGTGTTTCCCAGTAATGTATGCAGGGATGTATCACGTACATGTTAACAGACATACACTTACTTGCACAAAACAAACAAAACAGCAAAGAATATTATTAAAATGCATTGACTCGGGTATTTATGACCTGATAAGCACTGACGTAATGCATTTTCCTTGAAAAGATGATATATGACGTGTATGTTACAGGACAGCTATCATCTCAACATGATAAGAGCTCCAGCTGTCCTCACAGGAATTGGACCAATAACTTTACGACTTGTCAAGGTTTAGTGTAAAAATTCATTATACTGAAATATTACCACCATCTGCACTGTAAACCATTAGGGTACACAAAGACACGGGTCATGGAGGGTCAATATGTCAGGGAGTGTCAGGTGGAGCAAATACACACTCATATACACATGGATAAACTGCAACTCACTGTGAACGTTACTGCTTTTCTTCCATGCACATGTGATGTTTGCTCATGATGGCTCATGTGCAGGTCTAAACAATTAACACCTACTGTACACTCATGTTCTGATTCTGGTTTGATTGATCAATCTGATCTTGAAGTAACTGTTGCTTTTACACCAGTTGTTTGTTTACGTGATGCTGTTCAGCAAGATGCAGGAGATTTTCACGTAAGTGATTTACATGCCAATTGTATATGCTACGAAAATGAAAGCATATCCACAACTAAAAAATAACACCACAGAGGAAGCTATAATCTTATGATATAGTAGGACATTAGTGTGTCTAATATTTGCTTACACTGCAAAAAATATGTCCCATCAGGGTCGATATTACCATGCCCAACCCTCCCTGCCCCCATAATCTGTATCATCATTCTTTTTTATGAGCCTTCACTGTCAGGATTCAGTGACACAAACATCACAGCCACAACTTTTTTTTGTATGAAATTGACATTGTGGCAAATACATGACACATCCGTATTATAGCTAAATGCTAATACAAGACCTAATTCTAATCCAGTATCATACCCACAGTTATAATATTAGAAAATCCAGCTCTAACACAAATACCTGTACAAATGCTTATATCAATACCAAGACACTAACAACCACAGTAATAGTTGACAAAGTAAACTAGTAGTTAAGTCATAGCGTTTGTATCAGAATTATAGATCTCATTAAGGTCTAGTACAGTGGTTCTCAAATGGTGGGTTATGATCCAAAATGGTGTGTCCCGCGACCCACTTTTGGATCATAACCCACCATTTGGCGGGACCAAGTTGAAAAATTGAAAAGTTGAAGGGAACTTTTCTTTTGGAGTCTACAGAATTTCTGATGCTGCACTTTTATTTTGAAGAACATACATTTCCCATGACGCACCACATGTGCTGTATCCTTCGCTGCCGGCATTGTCATGACAGTAATGTCCAAAACTAATCTCGTCACATCAGCACTCTTTGTGTGTTGTGCGTAGCAAAGTGCTGGCACAAGAAAGCATGAAAGCCAAAAATGAAAAGTCAGTGTGATGGCTGGCCTGCTTGCTGAACTTGTCTATTAGTTGTAGTTCAATATTATTGTAAGCGGCTGAGGCAGACCGACATGATGATTGGAGACACCTGAGACCAGTGTTTCCGCTCTATAAAATCCCTTCCTCAGTCCAAAGGAGCTCTTCTCTCACATACATATCTGCTGTTTTGTGCCACACAACATTGTCTTACACTGTTCACACATCCAGACACACCTTCACCACTGACTGCAATGACTGACACACCTTATGGTCTTTTCAGTTGGTTTGCATTCATTTTATATTTTGGTTAACATAAAAATTGGTTTGCCTTTAAACTGCATCTCCTTCTCTTTTGTCATGGATTTTTGAGCCGGGTTGTGACACCATTCAGAGACAAAACACTGCACTTATAAAGACAAACTTGTTGAGTTCTTTCAGAGACAAGTCTAGGAGCCAGGGGCATCACAAAGGTGCGTAATAATAATGTAATGAAATAGGTGTCTGCAGTCAAGTCAGGAGCAGACTTTATCACAATCGTATCCATACCAAAAGCAGTACTTACACTATCACTAAGATCTGTAGGGGTAATACTGCAAGTAATGGAGGTTACAGTAGTAGTTGAAAGTGCAGCAGTAGGAGATGTCAAAAAATAAAGATACTTTCAAGACGTTTTTTAAAAAGCCCTGATAAACGTGTTCGGAAAAACCCTCAACTTTCAGTGAAGGTGACGGTTAGGATTCGTATAACTCAGCTTGCACCTGGAGGACACAGGCGGGATGATAAGGCCAGAGATACATTGGACCCTGGCAGTCAGAAACACACACACACACACACACACACACACACACACACACACACACACACACACACACACACACACACACACACACACACACACACACACACACACACACACACACACACACACACACACACACACACACACACACACACAGAGGCAGGTGAAACCTGACAATTGTTGCTTTACCAGAGCATGTTGTTGGTTACACTTATCTGATTTGTGTTTTTGGAAGTGCCTTGAAAGTCTCGTCGGTCCTCTTTTAAGGATGAGTGGGAAAATCCTGACTAAAAATAAGACTTCGCATCTAAAAATAAACTCAAGGTAATGAGAGGATTGACAGAGGCGAGAGCGACACTTTACATCAGAGGCTGATTTCAAGAACTGCTTCATCTACAAGGCACCAAAAAAAGGCCAAAAATGTTAGATCACTATGTTTTCTAAATACAGAAAATACTATTACTATCTCCAATGAGACATAGCAGCTTCATATTATTTTACTGTATTCATCTCTTGAGGGTAATGAGTGTAAAACATCTGGATGTCTACATGCAATGCTAGTTGCATTTACTATCAAATTTTATTTGCATACTGCCTTTGTTGCTCAGCGAGTGTAACGGTGTCTATATGTGAGTTTCAAAGAGATTTGATCAGCTGTCTACTTGTATTGTTTCTGAGTCACTTGCGATGTTTAACGGTCACAGAATGGCAGGTGAATTGTAAACGTACACACACATAAACACTTACAAACATCGGTGACCACTAGTGTGTGAGGTTTGAAGCAAATAAGATAGGCTTGTAGTGGGCTTATCAACACGGCCATTGGTTCCTGATGAATAATGAGCTGTGTGTATGTGTGTGTGTGTGTTTGAGAGAGAGAGCGTGTGTGTGTGGTTTTGTGTGTGTGTGTGTGTGTGTGTGTCCATGTGTCCAGGTGTAGCGGGTTTACAGTTAAAGCCAAACCCCTTAGATTAGTGAACATACGCAAATCACCTGTACACATGCAGGTTACTGGGAATTCCCCTTACACTTACACGACAATGTGTGTGTGTGTGTGTGTGTGTGTGTGTGTGTGTGTGTGTGTGTGTGTGTGTGTGTGTGTGTGTGTGTGTGTGTGTGTGTGTGTGTGTGTGTGTGTGAGTGATAAGTGACAAACACTAACATGCACTGTGGTGGAATAAGTGAGCATAATAATATGTGTCATATTGTGTAGTCAGCATTGCACAGATAATTGATTTCATCAACATTGAATGCAGCTGTGTTATGGGGGCACAATAATTGATTTATGTAAGTAAATGTAAGAATTTGTGTGGAAGTATCTAATGAACATTTAAATAATTAGTGTGCAGCAACAGTTTTTTATAAATTCAGTTTGATGTGCACACCCATGGGTAGGGCCCCGATGGAGGCCAGGTGAGTCAGGTGAGCAGTCTGGCAGGTGAGGAGGCAGTTGGACACGCCGTGGTGTTGAGCTGTTTGTCAGAGACACTGGAAAATATGCAAAACCTGAGGTTGACCACCCCCTCCAACATTACCACCTCCTTTGCCTCTCCATCACTTGTTTTTACTCCTGAATTTTATTTCTGTCTCTCTTATATTTTGACTCAATGCAAGTATTTTTTTATTTAGTTTGAAGCTAATTTGACTTAAATTTTCAAGTCAAAATTATTTGGGAATTTTTTTTTTAAGCATTTCATCCAAATGTAACAAATCTTAACTACCTTGCAGCATATATATATCAATCTATGTCATTTGCATATGGTCACAAGCAGCGCAGCGGTGAAATGGTCCTGGTTCTGGAAGAGAATATACATCACTCATATGGGAATGCTGGAGATAAGGAACGGGATTGGGAACTGGTGGGACTTTGCATTCCCACGGAAGATTGTTTGTATCCTCCAGTAGGCAGTCCGACAATCTGTGGTCTCAATAAACACTCATAAACCACGCACACAACCCCACCAGCCTTATCGGAATAACACATAAACTCGAGTGCGAAGGCTGTACATAAATCATCTGTTTTCACAGCAAGATAAGCACGAGCGAAGAGAGACAGAGTGACAGAGTGAAATTTTATCTGAGCTCAGAGGATAAAATGAAACATCTCCATGAGAGTTTTCCAAAGAACACAATAAAGGGCCTGAGGGTCTTTGATGAGCTATTCTGAAAGCAGTCCCTGTTGCACAGAGGAAACCCCCCCCCCCCACACACACACACACACAGCAGAATGATTTATATTTGTCTGTAAGTACAGCTTGACCAGATCATAGTGTACTCTCCTGCTGGAGGACCACACCTCCACTCCTCCACTCCATAGCTGACATAAGGGCAGGGTAGGTGAAAACAATAGCTGTCTTTTCTATCCCACATCACATCAGCCTCTTCATTAGCAACGGACTCATGAAACATCTGTATGTGGTCCTTCTTAGATGGTGAAAAGGTTTCTCTGTCCTGTGCACTACATTGTTGTGAATGACCATTATACTGTGTTGGTGTGAAACCAAGTCATTATTTAAGTCACAAATTCATCTTCACCCAAATCAATTACAAACAAAGACTTACCGTCGTTTGAAGTATATTTGAAGTTTTCCACAGTAGGGCATGAACAGAGTTGATAGAGAAACTGGTGGAGAACAAAAGCAAAAACTGGCACGCAGTTACACGTGGCATGAAAATTTGATTAATGTTGATGACATGACTATGAGTGACTGACAGCTCTGTGAGGCTGTGCTTTGAGGAAAATGTAATGTCAACATGCTAACACACACATGACAACGCCACACCTGATGTTCAGGAGGTGCAGTATATTGTTTACCATCTTAGTTAAGTGGTTTAGCATGAAAACAATTAGCTGCTTGGGAAAGCCTCTGGTGCCAGTTTAACCTTGCTAATAATTGGAAGGGCCTTCAAAAGGTTACATTTGTGTTTTTGTTCTGTTTGTTCTGCTTTAGATGTTTGATAAATTTGTGCTCTTTCCACTGCAGACAGAGTCTGTTGCATCCATTCACACTGTGTCCATGCCTGTATCTGCCAGTATTACTCACATCTTGGGCGCATGCACGTGAAAGCAGATCAGCTCAGAAGCAAGAGGCAACAGATGGAAAAAAAAAAAAAAATCAACATTCAGAACTTTTAAATTCAAGATAAATTTACAGCTCACAGCTTCAGTCTGAGATTATAATCCTGAATTCCTGTTCGAGTTCAACTCTGAAAAAACAGCAACCAGTGGGGGTGGATAAGTTCGATGACATTTGAAGTAGTTCCAACATAGGCGATGGCGGTACAATTTTGGCACACAGCATATGGTATATTATGGTCAGTGGTGATTGGTTTTCAAAATGAACCCAATATCTATGCCCATTAGGAGAGAACCTGCAATGAATTTAGGTCCGGTGACACCAGGCTAGAAAAACGTTGCTGGGTCTGATAAATCGCAATTTGTGCTAATTGCCGCATATGGTGGAGTCTGAATTTGTTGTCAGCAGCAGTCCAACCTGCTTTGTTTTAACAGTCAAGCTGATAGTTGCAGTATAATGATGTGGGGAATGTTTTCCTGACACATTTTAGGCCCCTTAATACCTATCAATCAAGGTTTGAATGTCACATCCTGTCTGAGTGTAGTTGCTGACCGAGCGCATCGCATAATAACCACAAATTACCATCTTCTAAAGGCTACTTCCAGCATGGTGCTGGACCATCGTCTCAAACTGGTTTCATGACTTGACAAAGAGTCCAGTGTTTTTCAGTGGCCTTGTCAGTCACTAAATCTGAATTCTGTATCTTTGTCTAGCTGCAGCATGAATTGTGCAGCTGACAAATCTGCACAGATAATGTGATGCCATCGTGCCAACATGAACTGAAACTCAGTGAGTGCACATCTCAAGTGTAACTTGAAGGCACATCTCTGCAATTTTCTCAAGAAAAAGAAGCAAAGAACCACATTATATCTTGGGAAATAGTCTTCAGTGGGGCATGGAGAAATTACAAAAGGGACCTACGAAAACAATGCACTCAACAGTTTCATCAGAGGTTGAAGGTTGAATCCATGGGAACTACATTAAGATGGGTTTTCTGCTGTGATTTCTGCACCTTTAGGAGTGTCCAGTGGACTCAGGACAATCGTGCAAGCATGTCGGAACTGTACTGAGACTTTGTGATTTAAAGGCTTCCTCTTTCCACAGAGGAGCGCGTCATTGTCAGAATCACTATTGGATATTTATCACTTCTCGTTCTTCAAAGGCCTGACTGAGTTCAGTAAAATGAATGGCAGTTTGTGTGATGAGGCATGAGGGTGATATTGTGTCAAAGCTGGAAGAGTACCTATAGGGATTTTAGAAAGGGTTAACCGCCATTGGCCTGAATAAGAGAGGATGTAATCAGGGTTTACATTTATTTGATTTAATCATTAGGATTACAAACTCATTAATACTGAAGAAAAAAACTTCTATCCAAATGCCCGTACATGTACTGTCATGTGTGCTTGAAACTTGACCATCATAATTTCACAACACCTGCTGAAATCTGGAACTTGAAAGGGGCTCTCCCAGCGCAGAACAGTCACCATCAACGTCTGTCTGTTGTTTTCAAAAGAACCGATTACCACAGTGCATATTCAACTGCAACCTCAGCAAAAAAATTAAAATTATAGGTCTGTGGGAAGGAAGATTCTGACCAGAGGAAAATACCAGAAGAAATGAACAACGGCTGAAGGAAAACTACAGAGGCCGTTCATTGTTTAAGAAGAGGGTGTGGACTTGGATGTCTTGCTGGATGCAGCTAATCGAAGAGGTAGTGGTAAACGAGAGAACATTATGTTTTCATGCCTCACATATTGCGAAATACAGATGTTTTTAATGATCAAATAGAGCTAAAGTCCCTCCAACTGGGGACATATGACACTTTAGAAAACTTATAAAGCACAGTGTTAGTTCAGATGGAGCAATGCACTTACAATCGCATCAGATGATCGGCATCAGCCTCCTCATATCCATTGCTTAGTGATGGATCATACAACAATCAGCAATAACATTAAAACCGCTGACAGATAAAGAACAAAGCTTAAAACAACAGCGCAGCAGCATTTGCTCCCTTCATGAGGATGATCATGTTCAGTTCTGATTGAGAGCAGTGTCGCTGTTGAAGTACAATGGGTTATAATGAGAGGTGTTCCTAATATCTTGTCAACCTGATCCGTTTCCTGTAAAACGGAAGGACAAAATATTAGGAACACCTTTAGTATAACCCGATGCAGTTTAACAGCACTACAAGTCATAAATCAACATCTTTCTGAATCAGAGACTCAATCAGTTTGATGCAGAGTTACCATATCATCCAGTCTTGTACAAACAAGTGTCTTAGGTCTCACGTTCCACCACCCAATCTCTTCTTCATGTCCTTGAAACAAGTATCACCCTGCCTAACTCTTCATGTAACTCTTACGTTGTTTTCTGAGCATTCGAGGGATCAGCTCTGACACTCATGGGAGTTCAAAAGCTGGTTTATCTATTCATGCCCAGTGTGACTGAGATGCTAGTGAATACGTAAGTACGGCACAGAAAACTCATAGCTTGAGCCATTCATAAATACGGAGTGATATAGAGCTTCAACATTTCGGTGACACCATCTTCTTGGCTGTTTAGTTCTTGACTTGCTTAAGTGATGCTATTCTCGCTGTTGACAGTAGATGGCGCCATTTCATAACCTAATTCAAACATCAACTCTTGCTCCCATGCAGCTCACGCAATATATTTGCACTGTTTAATCCACAGTTTGTTACCATGTTTTCAGTGATGGTAAACTTGATATCTCTCAGGTGCCTAATTTCTGTTTTAATAGTTGAAATCTTCTCAGATGACTGGAATTCTGTGAGACTGGTGTGAAACCTACAATGAGGCTCCTCTCCTCATCTCTCACTACAATATGTTGAGTCTCCTGCCTGTCCTATCTCGGTTCTGCATGAATGAGAGTCTATGGAGATAGTCCAGTACTTTCAGTCACTGTTAACATCAGTCTCCCTCTACAGTGACATGACTGATACTATCATGCAGAACTGGGTACGACTACAAAGAATGCACAAGGTATTCATCACTCACACAAGCCTGCAAGAGTGCGCATACAAACACACACAGACATGATCAGGCAGTCCGTGCCAACACTGATAACCACTTCTTTTTTTTTTTTTTTTTCAAGGTAAATACAATTTTTATAGCCTGAATTTACAGGTGTATCAGTCACACAGACAAACACACACCTACAAACTCACTTAAAAGCACCCGCTCGGATTGCAGCGCCAGTGGCGTCGCTCAGAATAGCATCAAACAGGACTGGAGCGTCTCTCTCTTTGGGAGCGTACCTGTGTAGACCTGTCTGCTTTAGTCAGCTTATTTCACCATATTAACCCTCGTATATCACACTGTCACTGCAGAGAAAACAAGCAGAGGGGAGATCAAAACACAAGAAAGCTTTGTCTTGGTGCTGCATTGGAGACTTCTTGATGTCAAGGAAAGTGTTTGGCTGTAGTGCGTTAAGATTTATTTGCAGGATCAAAAGCATTTTAAAATAATTGCATTAGCCAATAAGCTCATGTATGTATGCTCACAAACACAGTGGAATCTGTTACTTAGCTTATACACAGAATTGTTTGATGCGTATCAAGGAAAATAGCATAGCATACATCTTGAATGATATTATGAAGGTGCACAATATTGTTTTAAAAATGATAGAAATAAGAATATTATAATATCTATACATATTTATCTCGTTTAAAGAGATTTCGTTTTTCATTGTCAGCTTTTTCATCCATATTTTATACTGATTAAATCCTCTGAAGGGAGAAAAACGTTATGTTGTCTAATTTTCTGATAACTCTTTCTTTACAGTTTACAGTACACAGTGTGGATTGTAGGAGCTCCCTCTTATGTCTGTTGTTAGTTATTACACTACTCAAATTACAACATTTGAGAACACAATACATTACAAGTAGTACAGCACTTTATATTTTTGGATTTGTCAGTAGATTCGGCTAGTAATGCTATTTTATATTCTTGTAATTCTGATGTGAGGTTGAAGTTATATTTACATTATCTACTGATAAAGATAAGTCTTAATAAATATAATATTAATAAAAACTTTTGCTGATATTTAACATTGTGTCTTGTTTTTAAAATGTCATTTGGAGAATATAAGTGTTAATAATTATTCCTGTACCTTTCTGTTGCAGTGTATTTGTGAAGTTTGAACTCTCTGTGAAACACACTATCAGACAACGCAATGACTTCTATCAGTAGTGTTTATGCTACAGTGAAAAGTATCTTAAAAGCTCCCTCACTCTGTGACCACTGACTGTTTTTGTTACCCATGCTAGCAACTTGATAAAATCTGCCAGTCCACCACTGACTGAAATATCTTTACGATGGATTGCCATGAAGTTTCAAACAGACATTCAAGAGCTCCAGATTGCCAATATGTCTGATTTTGGTCATCCCCTGATTTTTTTCTCGTGACAACATCAGGTTCAAATTTGTGATATTGAGTAAAAAAGTCTTGAAGACTATTGGATGCATATATCTCACCCTTGACTGTAATAACTTTGGTCATTTTTATCTCACAATGTCACCAGATCAAAGTTTGTCCAACACTTTGGTTAATGAACAAATATCTGCCAAACTTCCCATCAGCCTCAGCTGTAATTTTATATTTATTGAGCTAATTATCAATTGTTAGCATGGTAACATAATAGACTGATATTGTAAAAAATAATAAATTGTCTTGTTTGTTTAGTGCTGTTGAAGCTCTAAAATCTGGTACAATACATAAAATGGTAACATGTGTTTAACATTGTACATGGTCCCTCCCAAATAAGTATGGTCAGACAAGGTGACAGGATGAGTGTGCTGTATCTGAATTTATCTGAATAATTGTAATGGACACAATATTGCTGGCATCCATACGAAAACTTAATAAGTTGCTGTACAACATCTAAATTACTAAATTTGTAGCACTGATTTATTAATCAAACCCTCCATCTAAGGTGACAAACTCCAGCCTGTGATGAAGATCCTGGCAGCCCTGGGGGCTCATTATTGTCTTATTATATAAACACACAGGAAAATACCTCCACCACCTTGTTTCGCCCACTCATCAGCACCCCCGCTTCTGCAGCCCCCTGCCCCACCCTTGCATCCTCATCCCCTTACCTCATCCCCCTTCCTCTGCTGCTCTTTCTTTCATTCATTCCTTTCCTTTGTACTGTGAGATGCAGAGAGGAAGAGAGGGAAGGGGGGGGGGATGAAGGGAAGGAGAGGGACCTTTTGTTGGCTTTCAGGTGGTTTCACATGAAAAGCCAGAGTACACACCTAGGTTGCCGCCACTGGCGACCCACGGCGTCTCACTTGCTTCCGCTGAGTATACCTGAGTTAGCCTTCAATTGCCTCTGTACAGCCTAGGCATGCACAAATACAGACAAAAGGCACAGTGAGTACATGAATTCAAAGAACTGCACATTCAAGTGTGTAGAAACACACACACACACACACACACACACACACACACACACACACACACACACACACACACACACACACACACACACACACACACACACACACACACACACACACACACACACACACACACACACACACACACACACACACACACACACTCCTGTCAACCTTTGGTCTTTTGGCTTAATTTAAAGCGGTAGCTGAAGGTGTTGGATATGCAATGGCATGGTGGAGGAGAGGTTTTGGAGGGTGGTGGGTGAAGGGGGGGCACGGGTTGTGGGTGAAGAGGTATTAGAGTGTGTGTGTTGGGGGGGTGGGGGGGTAGGGGGGTTGATTGCCCGACGACTTTCTCTGTTCTATCCCTGAATGGACTCTTCTTGCTGTAAGGAGCTCAGGTAGCTGTGTGTGTGTGTGTGTGTGTGTGTGTGTGTGTGTGTGTGTGTGTGTGTGTGTGTGTGTGTGTGTGTGTTTTATTCCCAGGTAGAACACGGTGAGTGCTCTCAAGTTAGTGTCAGGTGTCAGGTAGCTACTTGTCTTTGTGTCTTCAAGGCTGCCGTGGTTTGGATAGTGTTTACAGCCCAGAGAGCAGAGCGGTGAAGGGGAGGGTAGGGGAGGAAGCACTGGCTTTGATCTGATGCAGACTGTTTGATAGCATGTGTGTGAGCAGGAGAGTGAATGTGAGAAAGAGAAGTGAGAGGTGTGTGTGTGTGTGTGTGTGTGTGTGTGTGTGTGTGTGTGTGTGTGTGTGTGTGTGTGTGTGTGTGTGTGTGTGTGTGTGTGTGTGTGTGTGTGTGTGTGTGTGTGTGTGTGAGTGCGTATGTTTGGGACATTCATTCATCACTGGGCCTGACCAAGCCTTTCTCCTGAGCAGGATTTGATTGGCCCTCAGATCTGGAATGTGTTAATTGTACATTATTAACTCACAGACCTCATTAATCACATAAGTGGAGGCTTACGTCACTCGACGCATGTCAACAGACGGATAAATCACACCCTGAATGCGTGCTATAGATAGAAGCAGTAACCATATACTGTATGCCAATGTGTGGGGTGGATGTAATAAAATTGCTGTTTCTCAAAAGAACTGACATGTGTCCTTGCTGGCAAACAGGACAGTAATGTTTAATGATGAGTTGTCAAGATGCTATCAATGTCTGTTGGCCTTAAGGGTACTCTAATGAGCAATTTGTTGTACTTGTAAGCAAATGATTCTCAAGCCATGTTTACACCACAGAGCTTTTTTCCATCCATTAGTGTTGAGGAACTTTCCAAGAAACTAGCTTTCCAAGGTTCCTTCAGAACTTTGCTATCTGCATTTCCACTGTGGTCTGAGGCCCTGCGAAGACTAAACAAATGTTTAATGAGTTGATGTGTCAGAAAAAGTGCAGCATTTTTACTATTTCGCGTGCGACAATGCAAAACAATGAAGATTTGAACTAAATTTAAGGTGGACCTTCTCATCGCTCTCACAAATCACTGGTCTTCCTCTGAATAAATGCTATGACAGGAATTCTTCTGCACCTCTATGTGTTGGTGTAAAATCACAATGAAGAAAAATAAACTTGTAGTCGCTGTTGCAGGTTTCTAAAATTGTCAGTAAGATCTTGGGGAAAACACTAGCGTATACTTGACCAGTCAGCAATGTTCAGACTTCTTGCTGGAACTTCATTTAGGTTAGGTTAGGTAGTTACTTTATTAATCCCCGAGGGGAAATTTTTTCACTACAGCAGCATACAGAAGCAATAAGATAATAATAGAACAATAGAAAAGCAATAAAATAGCAGTAAACATAGCAGTAAAAATATAAAATATAACTATAAAATATAAGATGCTCGTTCCTCTGGTAGAAATGCAGGTAGAGTGACTGAGTTCTTCAAAATGTCCTTAAGCACCTTTTACCTGCTTTTCTGGAGTTTTCCAAAGTTTGTCAAAATCAGCTCCTTTGAGGTTCCAAGTGAGCTGAGACAATACTAAAAGGTGAACACTGCAGAACACAGAAAGAATTGCACCAATCACTGCGTCACTATGTGCACGACATCGGACATCCTGCCCAATCCCACCATTATCAACTAGCCAAACCTACGAAAGAGATGGCTTTTATTTTTTTTAATTCTGTGGAATATTTGATCAATGATAACGTGCCAAACCAAAATATGCCGAGTTGAGAAAATGTTTGTTTGCTGATGAAAGGATTCACAAAGTGAATCAGGTTCATGCTGCTTTGCTATAGTAACAAAGCCACATTGATGCTACTATCTGCTGTGAAAAATGAATCCAGAAAAGTGCCTGGTATCAAAAGAGAATAGTGTCAAGTAGAGGAGAATCAGTACCGCTGGTGGAAAAGGGGCTCATGTCCCCAGGGAAAGTTTCTAAACTATCATTCTGTGTTGGTAGCCATTACTGACATCTCTCCAGTCTCTTTAGTCAGATATAGAGCTACAGATGATGTACTAGAACTGAGCATTACCAGACAAAACAATCAGAACCAGCTTTTCATCTCCAAAGTTATAGGTTTAGTGCTTTAAACAATGAATCTTTAACAGTCTTTGACGGGACATTTGTAAAATGTCTTGTCATCTTAACATTTGTAAACTTAGCAAGTTATAGAATATGGTCTTTTAAATAGAGCTGACAATTGTTCAACATGCGTTTAAACTACTGTAAACAGAAACATGAAGGAAACATTCTCTATGAAAGTAAGAAGATGCTAATGAGAGTATCTTTACTAGCCCTGTGTCTCATAATATAACATTATTCCAACTAACTAGTTTAGCAACTCATTTTAAAGTATCCTTTCTTTGTTTGAATTATTCAATGTCAAGGAAAATCTGCTACTGTGCTGAAAACTGGATTACGCACACTCACATTTAACCTCGCACACATTGATCAAAACTGTCAGAACGGGTGCAATTTAAACAAATATGTAGTCTTACTTCTTTTACAGTAGGGAGCACCATGCCTGGTTGAAGGGAAGGATAAAGACCACGAAGAGAGAAAATTCAGAGAAAGAGACAGACGGGCAGGAGACCAGACATGCAAGTTTTTACACACTGTGTGTGTTTTAGGGCTCCCCCGGGGCCAGACAATTAAAGAGCATTTAAAAAGATGACAGAGTTCAGCATGCATGAAGGGGAGAGGGTGGAGAGCACACAGGGAGTGGGGAAGTTCACAGGTGCATGAAGAGCATGTGCGTGCTTTTGCGTACATATGCATGCATGTGTGCCCATGGGAATGATTGTGCTGCTTTATGTGGGTGTACTGTAAAATCACACAAGGTGTGCCTGTGAAAAGTCTGTATATCTGCCTTTTGTGCATTAGAGGTATTGAAGGGGGGGGGGGAACTGAAAACATGACGTGGTAGCGATTCATGCAACTTTTCTTTAAACTGACAATAGACAGAGGGAGCAACAACAGACATTCCACCACAAAGAAGAAGAAAAGAGAGAACAAGAGAGGAGAGCAGAAAGAGTGAAAGAGAGCGAGGAGAGAGAGAGAGAGAGAGAGAGAGAGAGAGAGAGAGAGAGAGAGAGAGAGAGAGAGAGAGAGAGAGATTGTGAAGAACAGCTCTGAAAGAGTTTTTGTGGGGCCATGACAAAGGCCCCTCAGAAAACACAGTGGCATAGGAATGTTAATTAATTAATGAGAAACTATTCAACCTACAGAGGATGGTGGAGAAAGAAAGACTGAGATGGAGAAAGACAGAGAGACAGAGGGAAGGACACGGGTTAGACAAACCTCAAACTGACTGCAAAGACTTTTATCAGTATAGTTTTCTATTTTCAGGAGCATGTTGTTCTCTTATTCTAATCCAGTATCTAATTCTGAATGAGTTTTCAAGGCCTATTTAGGGAGTCTTTATATAATAAATTTACATGTTACTTCACTGTGCTTGGCTTTGCATGTGTGCATTTGCTTGCATAGCACCCTTGTCACATGAAAGCCTTCCTCAAGCCTCAACTTTCCAAGAACTGAGAAGACAGACTTGTTTTCCACATTGACTATGATCCATTTTTAAGTTAATCCACTAATGTTTGAAAAGATTTTATGAGTGATTGATTTGATCAGCTCATGGAAGACTGTAATTCCTCCAGTAAAACACTAAAATCACTTAAATTGGAGTTATTAGGAAGAATCTGTGTTTTATTAGTCTTCTTACCTATTGAAATAATGCATCATCTCCCATCCCTAGTGCAGCTTTTTACTTGTTAGTACCAGCTGCTGGGAGATACGCCTGAAGTTTAACAAAAGGACAGAATAAAGTCGGTGCTGCTTTGAATGGCAAGCCAGTTTTTCCTTCTTTGATTTGTTGTAATTATAGAGTGCATCATTAGCCAGTAATTAAACATCCTGTACAAGCAGGTGCACAACACTGTAAAGCTAAGTTGTGCAACATATTAGGCAGAATCATATGTATCCTTTTGGGGTCTAATTTGATAACTTTCTTGCTCTTGTCCACAGTGGAAAAGCACTTTTATTTTTAATATTAAAGATATACAAGAAGAATTATGTGTTGTCATGAAAAAAGGTGATGTTGGATGAGATTGTAAAAATTCTGTGGAAAAACAGTGAGTGAGCAGAGATGGACTGTGTAATATAGATAGGCTTCAGCCTGGGGCAGCTGACACTTCACAAATCCACACTCTTCTCTCTATAGACTGGAGTGTGTGCATGTGAAAGGGATATGTGAGTTCCTTTGCACCGGTCACTCATAATCTGTTATTTATCTATGGGCATCCATGTGCCTGTGTGCATGCATGCATGTGTGTGCTTCTGGGCTCCTGTGATTGCGACATTCCAGCAGCGGAAACCTGAGAAGGTGTGACTTACGAGACACTGGATTCTGCTCTTTCTGGGGACTGAGGGGTGCTGAAGTGTCAGAATTCCAATTTCCTCCAAACAGTCACTCCCAGTCACACACTCTGACCCTCAGCGTCTCCCTCGCACAGCACAGCAGCCGCACACACTCTGCTGCCTTCATTCTTATCCTTCAGAACTTGCCTTTTTCCTCCTCTCTTTTTCAGCTGTAAACACTGTCTCTCATTTTCTCTCAGTACCATTCATAAGGCCCCACAAGGAGCAATCTTGTCTCACACCGCTTTACTATATTACCACCCTCTCCTTCTGCTTTTCCCCTCTTTAAACTAAACACTCACCCATTCTCTTCAGTCAGAGCTTCTAGGCTGAGTAAAACAGGGGGGGAAAGAAGAGAGGGGGGAAAGAGAGGGAAGAGTTTGAGAATCGCGGGCCCCTCCCACTTTCCGGAGATGCTCCAGCCCATCCCTAAATTGTGGGCCAATGAGGGTGGCTCATTCACAACTCACAGCTCCTTCTACAATAGGTAAGGAGAGAGAGACAGAGAGAGCAAGAGATATATACAAGGAGGGAAAGAGAGAGAAAGAGAGGGGGAGAAAAACTGAGTGTGTTTGGGGGACAAAGAAGATAAAAAGGAAATTGTGAGGGAAGACTGGAGAGAAGGTAGAGAAGTTACCCCTGGGAATGAAGTAGTGGCTAAGAGACAGGCAGGTAAAGAGAGATTAAAAGACAGACACCTTGTGACAGGACAGATTTATAGGTGGACAACGTATAGTGGAGGAAAAGGCAGTGAGGGGCTATTG